>NW_024879885.1:25000-56895 GCF_900700415.2 Clupea harengus | reverse complement strand
CATTGTCTAACTGCTACATCAGGGCCTTCGGGTGGGAAATAGACAAACATCATCATCACCTGCTCGGTTTTGCAGAGGCGGACGCGCGTCCCCAGCAGGCAGACGTAAACCCGGCCCTTGTGGCCCCGCAGCTCCAGGGCCCCGCTGCGGCCCGTGGCACCCTGGGGGGCGTGCTGAGAGATGGAGGGCCGCGAGCCCAGGGCCTTCTGCAGCAGGGCCAGCCACTCCTGCCTGTCCCCTGAGAGAGATTGAGAGGGCGAGAGAGAGAGAGAGGGAGAAAAAAGGTGAGGAGAGACCTGTTAGATGTGTATGTGTGTGTGTGTGTGTGTGTGTGTGTGTGTGTGCGTGTCTGTGTCTGGGTGTGTGTGTGTGCATGGTGTGGTGTTTGAGTTGGTGCAAGTTATGCTAATCACCAACAATACCCAAACTTCTTGACTCTATGTGTGTGTACATGTAGACACCTAGTACACAAAGCACTCTACCTGTGTGTGTGTGTGTGTGTGTTTATGCATATGTGCAACCAGAGACTGGCAGAGCTGGGAATAGATCTGAGAAACAAAGGCCCACTCTACGTCTACTTCCCAGCCTCACACACACACGCACACACACTTATTCGCTTCCCATAGTAACAAAACAAATCACAAACACACCCCAGCCAGCCATTCTCTCCCTCCCTCCATCCCTGCATCTGGTGGTGCTGGTGGAGAAGCAGGGGGTGCCAGGAAATCTGGCCTGCGCAGGAGGCCTCTCTGGGGGCCGCGTTCGAAACGGGCGCCCGGCTCCGAGGATTGTGGGTAGCGAGTAGCGAGTAGTGGCGGCAGCCAGCGAACGTTTACCAGCTGCTCAGCGCAGCGGCCCTGCGCAGGTCCGCCACCGCAGCTGGCAACCCAACAGAGAGACAGCAGTGGGGGGAAGCTGAGGGGAAGGAAGAGGGTGGTGGAGGGGGGGAGGAATTCTGCAGCACCTGGCAACCGCTCTAAGGCAGGCAAATGTGAGGAGGAGGTAGAGGAGGGTGCAGTGGGATAACAAAGGAGATGGAGAAGAAGAAAGAGGGAGGGCGATAGAGAGAGAGAGAGAGAGAGAGAGAGACCGAGAGAGAGGGAAAGAATGGACGAGAAAGAAAAAGGGGAGAGAGTGGGAGAGTTGGATGTTAGGAGACGTAGATGGAGAGAGGGAATGGAGGAGATGTTGAGGTGGAGGATGGGGGGGGTGGCTGGGAGAAGGAGAGAGGGAGTTGAGGGTTAAAAGTTTCAAAAGGAAAGTTTCAGTGTGCTGTCTGTACGTGGGTGTTTGTATGAGATGATAGTCTTTGTTTATGATGTGCTTGTGTGTTATGGAGTGTAATGTGTAAGAGTGCGCGCACACGTGTGTGTGTGTGTGTGTGAGTGTGTGAGAGGGGGGGTGGGGTGGTTGGCGTAAGATCCCACTGGTTTAAAAGAGAAACCCACTCATGCCAAATATACAAAGGTCAAAACAGAGGAGGAGATAAATGAATACACACACAGTCTCATACTAGACAGTTTTACACACGCACGCACACGCACACACACACGTACGCACACACGCACGCACACACGCACACACACACACACACACACACACACACACACACACACACACACACACACACACACACACACACACACACACACACACACACACACACACACACAGCTGTGCAGACATACATATACACCCAACATGCATCTGCACATGCAGATCTATTACACAAAACATCTGTAGCCCTCCGGCACAAATCATAGGAACCAGTGGGAAAGTCTCTCTCTCTCTCTCACACACACACACACACACACACACACACACACACACACACACACACACAGAGAGAGAGACACACAGCTGTGCTCTCAAAGCTGAGAGGCTGTACATTTCTCTCCTCAACCCCCCCACACACAAAAACACTAAGGAACCATTGGTGTTGTTGCGCGGAGGTTATTATGAAGTGTAAATCACACACACGCACACGCACACGCACACGCACACGCACACGCGCGCACACACACACACACACACACACACACACACACACACACACACACACACACACACACACACCGTAAATCCTGTGCCCGCTGTGGCCGGGCAGGGCCAGTCTGCTCTCATCAAACATAAAAAGCCACATGAATAATAGAGTGCTCTCTGTATTATTCACAGACTTTTACATCTCACACACATACACACACACACACACACACGCACACACACACGCACTTACTCCCATTACCTGTCTGATGTACGCCTCTGTCTGGTCGTTCTGTTCTTCTTCCCAGCTCTCTCTGTCTCTCTATCGCTCTTTCTCTCACTCTCTCAATCTCATTCTCTCACTCTTTCTTTCTATCTCCCTCTCTCTCTCCTTCTCAGCCCCACCTTTAGGCAACATGCAAAAGAATGTTTCAAATAATCTGAAATGGTGCACTATGGGACGCACTCCCCAAGGTCATCCCTATGTCTCTAAGTACTTCTGAATGCATGAGAGAGAGTGTGTGCGTGTGTGTGTGTGTGTGTGTGTGTGTGTGACACCTCATACCCCTTTCACAAACTCTGAACTCTTTAAGGTACTGGGTCACTTCAACACTCTGTGTGGGTCACGCACACACACACACACACACACACACACACACACCAACCAACCCCAAAGGCTTACAACAGGCAATTTACCACTCAAGTCACTGCCTCTCCTTCTCTCCCATTCCCGTGCTCAATCTCTCACCGATTTGATTCTTTGCCTAGTTCATTTAAGGTGAGCAGTCCAGCTCACTCACTCTTTCACTCTGTCTAAATGAGGATGCAAATCAGACTATCACCTGCCCCCTAAACCATTACCGCTCGCTCGCTCGCCCGCCCGCCCGCCCGCCCGCCCATCCACCCACCCACTCACTCACTCACTCACTCACTCACCTCACTCACACACTCACACACTCACTCACCTCACTGATACATATACAGTAGCTGTTTACTTGCTTATTTACTTGCATTAATACGTTCATTCATTCATTCACTAATTATCTTACTCATTTATAGTCTCTCATCGCTTCACTCACTCACTAATTAATTAAAGAAGCTGACCGACGAACTGTCAGCTAGCAAGCAAAATGATTTCATACTGCCCACCCCAAGCAGATTGGAGGCGGTGTATTACTACGTTTGTCCATCCCTTCCTCCTCTCCCTTCACAGAAGTAAACAAAAAGTTTGGCCGACGGATGCATGCAGCGTGAAATATTATGACAAATAAATCTAGGCCACCATTAGTGTCTCCATCAACATCAAGTGATATTTTATATGTTACATTAACTTTGTTTGAGGCAAACAGACCCCTGTAGGTCTTCATTTAAGCACTCAAGCTTTCGAGCTAGCTGAGCATAATATTAACCGATGGGCTTGCAACTGAGTTACTTGTCGACACTAACTACAGCACAGCCATGCTTAATTGGGCCCGTTTGTAAATTCAACCTGGCACTTTGATGAGTTAAATGAGTTAAGGTCCAGTAGTTCATAAAATGGAGCGCACACTGAATTGTTATTTTAGCCTCTCAAATGGGATTTTAGAGATTACAAAAACCATTCCTGACAGTTTTGGCGTGATGGCACTCTTGCTGTGCATTGTGGTTTTTCCTACAGTGAGTCACTAGTGCTTCTTGAGGTACAAAGTTGTATTATGAGAGAGGCTGGACCGGGCCTCGCTACTTAGCATGCTAACCTTAATGGATATCTGGGTAACAGAGTTTATAGGCATTTTTTTACGTTACGTCAAATCGGTTTTTTTCTTCACATTCTGTTGCTATTTTTACAAAAAGAATGTGTTTTTGGAACATTTAATCATGTAAATCTATTCTAGTTGACCCCAAAAATAAAATCATAATGTCCTCATTAAACTAAAAATCTTACATGTAGCACCTTTAACCCACTCACTCACTCACTAATTCACTCACTCATTCAATCACAAACAACCCCCCCACCCCCCATTAGGGCTGATTACACATCCCAACTCCTCCTAAAGAGCCCTTCTGACGTTCAGCAGCAGGAGGGTGCAGTCATGGCTGACAAATGTCATGTCACACACAAACCCTCCAATTAGGTCCTCTGAGAACCGCCAGAGTATGAGAGCAATGCTAGAGAGCAGCGCTAGAGTTACCCACTCAGACGACGCCGGTGCTTATGTGCGTGTGTGTGTGCATGTGTGTGTGTGTGTGCACCTAAAGACCGAAAATGGGCACATGTATGTATATGTGTGTGTCTGTGTCTGTGCGTGTGCGTGTGCGTGTGCGTGTGTGTCCGTGTTTGCACTGTGTATGTAACAGGTGTGTAAATAAGAAAGTGCTAATAATACTTTGTGAGGCTCATGCCCTCCCTCAGACTATGTCTCACTGGACAGACCTTTGGCAGGCAGGCGAGAGAGCCAATCAACCAACATAAGAGAAAAAGAAACATCAATGCATTGGCTAGACTGAACTAGCTGTTTTTTCATCGTCATTTAACACAACTGTACGGAGAGGAGAGAGAATGAGAGTGAAAACCTCACTGGCTAATAAGCGATGTGATGTTCTTTCATGGGGTTTCCTGTGGTGTGTCGAGCTGCATCTTACAAAGCATGGCTAACGCTGCTGTATCAAACACATGTAGGCGCGCATGCACACACAGACACACACAAGCACACACACTTGTATATGCACAAACACACACACACACACAAGCACACACACACACTTGTATATGCACATACACACACACAGACAAGTGTATAAACAGACACACCTAGGGGGGCACAACACCTGCAGACTGGTCAAAAGCACAGCAGACAGCTGTGGGTGAACACAAACTCTTGTGCCGCTAAATTATTCACAGTATTCTCCCCTCCCTTCTCAATCTCTCCTTCTCCCTTTCCCTCTCTCTCCTTCTCCCTCTCCCGCTCTTTCTCCCCCTTTCTCTAAAACACTCTTAGTCTCTCTTATGTTTGGCCAGAGATTGATGGCTCTTTCACTCTGGTATAAGGCTGTTTAAGAATGCATGAGCTGGCCAGACAAATTCTTTTTTCCTCTCTCCCCTCCCTGTCCTTCTTCTCTCTCTCCCTCTTTCTCTCGTTCCCTCTTTCTCTCTCTCTCTCTCTATCTCCAGCCTCCTATGTATCTCTGTAGTTCTCTATGGCGCATGTGCAAAGCAAAACTTCACTGCCATCTGGCTTTACACCAACAGTCAATGGACCGCTCTTTTTATTTTTTGAGCTGCAAAAGGTTGATCGTTGTGCTGGGAGGGGGAGTTCAAGATAATGGACGTCAGACAAACGCTGTTTACGCTACAGCTATCACAAGCCTTAGCAACAACTGGGGCCAACACTATGGGTGTCAATTCCTCATTTCACACACAAAACACATCCTTAAGAAATTATTAAATTTTTTTTTTTTTTTTTTTACCTTATAGCAATGTTGAGTGAGGCCAGCTAGAGGCTGCTTCAAACAAAACACCTGGTAGTGCTTCTATAGCTTAACTGGTTAGCGCAAGATGCTATCACCATGGGCTCAATACCCAGGGAGAGAACGCATATGGAGGGAGATGTATATCTGCACTGTAAAGGTGAAGGGGTCACGTGTCTCTGTGAATATGGTGATGGGGAATGAAACAAAAAAATAGCTTCACTATAACAATTATATAAACTTTGTGGAACAATGGAACCTTCAGTTGGGTGTGTGTTATGTGTGTGTGAAGATTTGTGAGTGTGTGTGTGTATGAGTTTGTGTGTGTGTGTGATTTTTGCACAACCTGCACAACCCACATACATTAACAAAACAGTGTGTGTGTGTGTGTGTGTGTGTGTGTGTGTGTGTGTGTGTGTGTGTGTGTGTGTGTGTGTTGACCAACATCAACCTGTTATTTTCCCCTCTTTCTTATCTCAGCCCTCCTTGAGCTCAGAGAGGCTGCAAGCAGTCCTGCCAAAATAAAATAGAAACACACGCAGACACAAACCCTCTCTCTCACACACACACACACACACACACACACACACACACACACACACACACACACACACACACACACACACAGAGAGAGAGAGAGAGAGAGAGAGAGAGAAGGAAGACCTCGTGGCCACAAACAAGCCGCAGTGGTTGTGCTTATCTGCAGCCTGCTGTTTGTGGCTGTGAGCGGGCCGAGCAGGAGACACTCATCACACTAGAGTGGGAAAGTCAGAGCTGCAGCACTAAAATGAACACTGCAAGAGGATGAAAGAGGGGGGGGGGGGGGAAGGGAGGGACGGAGGAAGGAAGGGAGAAAGAGAGAGAGAGAGAGAGAGAGAGAGCGTGTGTGACTGACTGACTGACTGAATGAATGTGTGTGGCAAAGAGAGAGAGAGAGAGAGAGGGAGAGAGAGAGAGAAAGAATTAATTTCTTTCTTTGTGAAAGAAAGAAACGGAGAAAGACAGAGGAAGCAAGTGTGTGTGTGTGTGTATGTGTGTGAGAGAGAGAGAGAGAAAGAGAAGGAGAGAGTATGAGAGACAGAGTGTTAGAGCGAGAGAGAGCAATACTCAAGGTGAGGTTGAGGAGAGAACACACTTGCTAACGCTTGATGAGTCTGCCTCAGTTGTCTGTGAGCGAGGGCAAACAAAATCTCTGCCCTCCCTCAGAACTCAAAGGTGTTCTTACGAAGCAGCAGTCAACAACACACCGAATCAGAGCCTGTTAAACAGCAGCATCTAAGAACAAAGGAATAGCTACATTAACACAGGGTAGGATATTAGCACTGTGTATTATATATTATTAGTATTATTATTATTATTATTATTATTATTATTATTATTATTATTATTATTATTATTATTATTAAGTGACAGTGCCTCAAAAGGCATTCAACTCTTGTAGACATGCTATCTTTATTTCCACCTCTTTTCACTTGTGTTGATTCAGCTACGTTATGTTTTTTCCACTACAAAAGTAATCCTCTGTGGTGATTTGTGGGAAAACATCTTGCTTGTTTCGCATGTTCCCCTTTCATCACAGTTATAGGGGGGGGCTTGAGGGGCATTCTGTCCTGGATTCAGCTCAATATGCCGTTTGACCCGCTGGCCTACATCAAAGAGGGGGAGATGGAGCAGGAGTGTGTGTGAGTGTGTGTGTGTGTGTGTGTGTGTGTGTGTGTGTGTGTGAGTGTTTGAGGGTGGGGCAGTGACTCTCTAGTGCTCGTTAAGGGGTGAGAAGGAGACCCATCTAATTGAGGCAGATGTTTACACTGTGCAACTCTTCCAGCATTCTGTTTGATAACTACCAGAGAGAGAGAGAGAGAGAGAGAGAGAGAGAGAGAGAGAGAGAGAGAGAGAGAGAGAGAGAGAGAGAGAGGGCACAATGCCAGCCAGCTAAACACGGCAACACCTAGGGACAGCATAGGGACAGCCATCCAGAGCTGTATGCTGCTGCACCAAAATCCCTTGTCCCACAGCCTGAAAGGCTCCTATGCTGCAGTTTACTTCAATTCACACAATACACGACAGCAGCAAAGAGAGAGAGTGCGCGCACACACACTCACACACACACACACACACACACACACACACACACACACACACACAGCAGGGCAAACACACAGCAGGGCAAACACTTAGCGGAACTCAGCAAAGCACCCAACATGGTTTCACACAACCAGTAACAATAAAATTGAAGACAGGCGCCATACATTATGGCACAAGAAAATGGAACCCATGGTTCTGGACACAGGCGTGACACTGGGACTCACAGAGCCACAATGGATCCCTCCTGCAGATTAGGAAAGCACAAAATGGCAGCCAATGCAGCACTGTGTGCTGATAGAAGTTGGAAGAGGCCAGCAGGGTTTACTGTTAATGACAGAGGGAGAGGAGGAGAGGTAGAGATCTGGAGGGGGAGAACAGAGGGTGTGAGAGTGTGTGTGTGTGTGTGTGTGTGTGTGTGTGTGTGTGTGTGAGTGTGTGTGAGAGAGCGTGAGAAAAGAGAGAGAGAGAGTGAGTGTGTATGTGTACAGGGGATTAAGACGTGTGAGAATCAGAGGAGAAGAGAAGGTGACAAAATGGAACTTGAAGAGGAGACAGAGAAGTAGAAAGACAGAGTGGAAGAAAGGTGAGAGAGAGAGAGAGTGAGTGAGTGAGAACCAAAGGGAAAAAGAAAGGAGAGAAAGGTCTGGAAAGAAAGAAAGAAAAAAAAGGAGAAAGAGGAAAAAAAACAAAGAGAGAGAAATAGACAACGGAAAGACTGATAGAAGTAGATGATGAGAGAGAGGGAGGGGACAGAGATCAAAGAGGGAAGAAAGAGAGAGAGAGTCAAAAAGGAGGGAAAGGAAGAACAGAAGAAGGGATAACGGTGACTGAAAGGGCTCCTACCCTCTCGCTCAGCTCGGAAGACGAAGGTGCGCAGACACGTCACCACCTCCAGCCGGTTATCACCCAGCGCTCGCACCTCCTTCACCGACGACAGCGGGATCAGGCCTTTAGAGTACACATCCTGAGAGAGAGGGATAGAGAGAAGAGAGAGAGAGAGAGAGAGAGAGAGATGGAGGGAGGGAGAGGTTTAATACATGTATTGTTCATTAACCAGTATTCAAACCTTTACATTAGTTCACCCTTAAATCACATTTTACATTAGGAAATCCAACATAGACAACCTATCAAATTCTCAGCAAGACAGGCCTGAGAGAGAGTGAGAGAGAAGGAAAGAGAGAGAGATGGAGAGAGTGAGAGAGAGGGAAAGAGAAAGAGGAAACCTATTCAAGCTCTCTGACAAACCAACAATATATGCTGCAAGAAACACACATCCAATGCTAAATCAATTCCCAAGCACATGAAATAACATGTATACACATACTCTATGGAATAACATGTATACACATACTCTATGGAATAACATGTATACACATACTCTATGGAATAACATGTATACACATACTCTATGGACTTGAAATAACATGTATACACATACTCTATGGAATAACATGTATACACATACTCTATGGAATAACATGTATACACATACTCTATGGACTTGAAATAACATGTATACACATACTCTATGGAATAACATGTATACACATACTCTATGGAATAACATGTATACACATACTCTATGGAGCTGAAGTAACATGTATACACATACTCTATGGAATAACATGTATACACATACTCTATGGAATAACATGTATACACATACTCTATAGAGCTGAAGTAACATGTATACACATACTCTATGGAATAACATGTATACACATACTCTATGGAATAACATGTATACACATACTCTATCTATGGACCTGACACATACTCTATGGACCTGACACATCCTGTATGGAGCTGAAATGATGATGTGTGCACCTTCCACTGCTAGACAACCTGCTCCCTTATTGATGGAATGTGTACCTAAGGGGCAGGAACCCCCGAGCAGCATAGAACACAAGGGCTTGCCTGGTGTGGAGGGACTGGAGATCCAGAAAGACATACATATCTACACACACACACACACACACACACACACACACACACACACACACACACACACACACACACACACACACATACATAGACCCTGATACACATACAGATGCACCCCAAGACCACTTTTGTGGGAAGAGCACCATAACACACTGAGCTCAGCTTGATCACAACCAATTTCACACTTAGTGACCACACACACACACACACACACACACACACACACACACACACACACTCCATTAAGTGAGTTGGATGAACAATGCAATACACATGGCTCGTAAGGTCAGGTTGTGTTAGATTAGGTTACGCAACCCTCCCGTGGGTCCACTCTAATGGCAGCAAATGGATCCCAAGGCTTCAGTCAACCTACAGTCCGTGCTGTTAGTCGAGGACCATTTCACTTTAGCCAACATTCCACAGCCAAACTGAATATGGATGTATGTAATGGGAAACCTTGCCAGAATTTTAAAAACCTAATTCAAAATTGCCATATGTTCCAGTAGTGTGGAATTAGCATGAGAGTGAGCGCAATGTTCAAAAAGGCACCAGATCAAGACAGTGCATTATTCATATCAATAACACCATTATCAGTGCAGAGTATGCTGAATAACAACATTAGTTCTGTTGGAAAGAGCTTGACCTGAATACCACTCCTGCTACTGAATGGCGAGCTGCCTTGTACTATTACCAGGAGGAACATGAAAGAGTTCAAAGTCTTGGCGGTATCAAACAATTTGCCTCTTAATTAAGATGGTGACCTTGACTTCCAGTGCACTCACTATTTCTGGTCCATTTCGTCTAAAAATAGCATGTAGGATAAGAGGATAGAGAGAGAGAAAGAGAACAAAAAAAAGAAAGAGAGAGGTAAGATCTTGCGAAAGACTGAGAAAAGCCATGAGAGAGAGAGAGAGCAAGAGAAAGGGAGAGAGGGTCACTCAGAGGACCATCTTCTCAAATTAAGCCGCTATGTTAACAACGACGGGAACAGCTAACCCTAATTACCGCACTTTCGCACAGGAGCGCGCTTTCCTGGGGAATTCAGCAGCGGGCCAATTTAGACCTTCCGTTCTCTTCACTGCGGCGGTAGGGCCATGAACTTCTCTCTGCATACTTAACGAGCGTATCCCTTCCGCCGAACATTTGCACGAAAAAGAGAAGCGGGGAGAGAAAGAGAGAGCGATGGGGTAGAAAACGGAAGGTGCGAAGGACTTAAAGAAAAAAGTTAAGTGCTGATAATTGCACGCTGTCTGGATACGATTTAATTACGGCAACTTTAAATGCCATTTTCTAATCACAGAGGGGTTTTAGTTCGTGTTTTAATATGGAGAGCATCTGTAAATACAAGAGAGGGTCGTCTGATTGTTGAGGTTGTGAAGTTTAGATTTCTTCTAGATTCCTTCACAGACCCCCCCACCCTCAAAAACCTTGCCACAGACACAAACCTTGCCATTATAATGCATTATAATGCCATTATCACTTGCGTAATGAGTATATGTTTGTGTGTGTGTGTGTGTGTGTGTGTGTGTGTGTGTGTGTGCGTGCGTGCGTGCGTGCGTGCGTGTGTGCTTGCTTAAATCCATTTGCCTCTGAGTGTGCGTTTTGTTTTTGAGTGTGTGTGTGTGTGTGTGTGTGTGTGTCTCCCTGCGTGCCTCTTAGTCTGCCTGCATTTCCTACACAAATACACACACGTAGGAAAGCAATTAAAGTAGTGTTATGGAGCTAAAAGGCTTGAGAGCTGAAGGTTACATGTAGAGAGAGGAGAGGGAGTGACAGAGCTTTAAAGCTTTAGCCCTCTGTGGGCTAGGGGCCTGTCAGCAAAGCCCTGTTGCCTACCATGGAGTGATGGGGACCCCTGCTGGCCAACAGGCAGAACTACAGTGGATTCAAACATGACGGGAAAAAAGGCACAAGTCTGTCACCACAACATTCAACCCAGTGAATAGTATTCCTGAAGAAGCCGGCAGGGTCAAATGTCAAGATTAACAAATAGTTGTCAACCAGTGAATAGTATTCCTGAAGAAGCCGGCAGGGTCAAAACGTCAAGATTAACAAATAGTTGTCAAAACCAATCATTTCACCAGCAAAGTAGTTAAAAGGCAAGGAATACACAAAAACAAGAACACCTTGAACCTTTCTTTCTCATCCACCAGTAAACCTGAAATGAAAGCTATGGAAAGATCAAGAAAGATAAAAGTTACACGTTATTACACCAACAGGTTCTGTGCAAAGTGGTGAGACACCTTGAACTCCAAGTTCCATTGCGTTGTGGAATACGTATCTTTGCTCTACAGCGGTAGAATTTCAACTATTGGAATCACGTTACGCCAGACTATTACCGGGGGGACCATGAAGCACCAAAGAAACAAAATGACCTGACTTTTTGGTTTACGGATTTGAAGCGTCCTTCAGGGAGGAATTAGGAGGACGGCGACACACAAGGAAAGTCAAAGAAGTCGAGGGGGGAAGAGAAATGCAGTCTTCAGAGGATGGATGGATTTGAGGAGAAAGAGGGGTAGGGCTTAAAGAGGCTGCAGACACACCACTGATCCCTTCACCAAAGCCCCCTTTCCCCCTCACACACACACACACACACACACACACACACACACACACACACACACACACACACACACACACACACACACACACACACACACACAGCAAAAAATGCTTTGGTGAGATATATTTCTCTTACACGTACTACCACACAAACACACACACATACACTAACAGAAATGCCAACAATGCAGCACAACCAACACTTAATCCCAACAGTCCACACACACACAAACATTACTTAAAGTAGCACACAGGCTAACCACACAGACAGACATACGAAGCACACACTTTTAGTCAAACTTTCCCCTCAAACACACCTTCAGCCTCACCCTAGACAGAGTCTTACACAGCGGCCCCAAGAGGGTCCCTTAGACTAGAGCTCCTCCACGCAAGGCTTCCCATCTCTGGGTTGATGAAACCAAACGTAAGGCAGAGTGGGGGGGGGTGGGGTGGGGGGGGGGGGGGGTGGAAGGACCTCTATGTGGCCCCAGGGGTGTCTAAGGGGAAAGAGGGGTGAGAACGCCACTCTCCCCAGTCTCCCACGCCACCTTGAGCCAACAGGGGCCACCAGGGGCCGAAAAAACACGCGTCTCTCTCTGATGACTTCTGAGTGATGGCTGGATGGCAAATGGGGCAAAGATGATGGGGCAAAGATGAACAGAATGTGGGACAGAGAAGATTGGAGAGAGATTTACACAGAGAGATCACACAAAGAGGAGGAAAGAGCGATAGAGAGATAAGGGTGGATAACAAAACACATGAGAGAGAGAGAACGGGTTGGAGAAAAACTGAGCGTGATAGAAAGAGTAGTAGAGATGGAAAGATGAGAAGAAAGGTGGAAGAAAAAAAGAGAGGAGAAGAGAGGAAGATAGAGCAAGTGTGTGTGTGTGTCTGTGAGAAAGAGAAAGAGTGAGTGAGACTGTGTGAGAGAGAGAGAAAGAGAGAGATAGAGTGTGAGTGTGAGTGTGAGTGTGAGTGTGAGTGTGAGTGTGTGTGTGTGTGTGTGTGTGTGTGTGTGTGTGTGTGTGTGTGTGTGTGTGTGTGTGTGTGTAAGAGAGAAAGAGAGAGCGCGAGAAAAAGAGAGAGAGAGAGTGAGTGTGTATGTGTGTGAGAGAGAGGCTGGTGCTATAATTAGCAGGTGATTAACGAGCGTGCATCAGGCGAGTTCACAGGATTGATTGTGACGTTGTGGCAATGCTGGTGCTGCAAAAAAGAGCTCAGGGAGCTTACAGTGAGGTCACCGAAAAACTTTCCTTCTCTCTCTCTTAACCACTCTCTCTTAACCACTCTCTCTCTCTCTCTCTCTTTACCCCTCTATCTCTCTCTTTCTTTCGCTTTCTCTCTCTCTTTACCTCTCTCTCTCTGTTTACCCCTCTCTCTCTCTCACGCTTTCTCTCTCTTTCTCTTTCTCTCACTCTCTCACTCTCTCACTCTTTCTCTCTCAACCCTTGAAAGGTGCTACCAGCAGAGAGGTCACAAGTTTCCTTCTTCAGGAAACACACATAAAACAATGCCTAAATGTAGATGTGGGTGTGCACAGACAAAAGAATATCCAGAAAACCGTTTACAGCATAACCATTCTAATACTATGTTACTACTACTATGGTACTACTACTACAATACTACAATACTATCCCTATTTGGTTATTCTGTACATTATATTTTTTCATTTGTGGAGATGGTATTCACACTCACAACAATCATGGTATTATTTGTCGAGGTATCCAATCCTATGTTTACAAACATTGCGGAGCAGAAAGTCCCCAGGTAGTAGCCAGGAGGTTGTGCCGTCAGGTGTAATACTAATAAGAAACAAAATCCCAACTACTTTCCCGAACCATTTTTCATTTACTGTAGCCTTATGGCAAGCCCAGATTAATGAAATAACTGTTCATGGACACTGTCAGATATTTGAGAATCAAAAGCGGTAAATATGCACACCCCTAAAAGTATAACTTCTCTGCATTGAAAGTGGTTTTGCTTAAAAAATGGATGAATTAAAAAAAATATAATTAAATGCACACCCACACAGAGAGAGAGAGAAATATAATACTATTAAATATACATTTTCTGTACCATAAGTACAACCATGCGCACACAGAGAGACACACACACACACACACACACACACACACACACACAAAACAGGAGGCACATTGCATCTGTTTTCACGGACCATTAAAAATGCTGAGTAACCCAAACACACACACACACACGCACACACACATACACATGCACACACACACACACACACACGGTGACAAGCGAAAGTTCAATACATATAGACAGCGAGGAGCCCACTTCACAGCACGGAACATAACAGACCATGACACAAAGATGACTGATGCGGTGTCTGAACAGCCACGGTTCTGCAACTCCACTCGACAGACACACGCTCGCAGAAGGCCAAACAACACAGACACATACACACACACGCACACTTACACACGCACACTTACACACACGCACACACACACATACGTGCACAGGAAACAACCGTACAAGGACAACTAAAGAAAAACTAGGCAGTAAAAATGACACAAAAGATAACTGTTATGGAACTCTATGATGCTTTACTAGACAACTAGTGTGTGTGTGTGTGTGTGTGTGTGTGTGTGTAAGTGTGTGTGTGGGTGTAAGTTTGTGTGTGTGTGCGCCCACAACTGTCTGTGATTTGCTTGTACTTGAAAAAGACGGGATAATTATAACTTACATATTGAAAGTGCACACAGATAGGAAGCAGCAAAGACAAACAGAGAGAGAGAGCATGAGAGAGAGAGAGCATTAGAGAGAGAGAGAAAGAAAGACAGAGAGAGAATTAGAGTCATACCTCTGCTGATGAGGCAGGAATAGCCTGGGGCCATCGCTCTTTCACTCTCTCCATCAGACATACACACACACACACACACACACACACACACACACACACACACACACACACACACACACACACTCACAACGCTAATGCAAAAGCTTAAAGATATAAAGAGTCAGAATTAAATCAGTCCATCAATGATAATATGTCCCTTCAAACCCAAGCACACACACACACACACACACACACACACACACACACACACACACACACACAACCACCCACACACACACACACAAACATCATACATATAACAGCTAAGAGGAACCCAAGGACACCAGCAGTGGTACAGACAGAAATGGATAGGCACGTGCTCTTCGTGAGGACAGGTGGGCTCGGCGGCGGGGACGATGGCGGTGCCGGCGGAGCAAGGTCGGCCTGTCCTTGGTCCCATTCGTCTGGGTGTCAGCAGCCGTGACAGGCCCCCTCTGCTCCAACTCAACGGCACACTTCAGTCCTGGGGTCACTTCACTCTCACCCCGCCGGGAGATGAGACTGTGTGTGTGTGTGTGTGTGTGTGTGTGTGTGTGTGTGTGTGTGTGTGTGTGTGTGTGTGTGTGTGTGTGTGTGTGTGTGTGTGTGGAGGTGGGCGGGGCAGGGCCAATGCATCCATGCATGTTTGTTTTATTGTGTGCCTGTGCGTGTGTCTGTGTGTGTGTTTTTCTGTTTGTTTGTGTGTCTGTCTCTGTTTGATTGTGTGTCTGTGTGTGCGTCTGCGTCTGCAATGCACCAATGTATCCATGTATGTGTGTGATTGTGGACGTACTGTATGTTTCTGGTTATATGTGGGACATCTACATGTGCACGTGTGTGTGCATGTGTGTGTGCATGTACATATACATGTGTGAGTGTATGTTTAGTGGATAGGTGCATGTGTGTGATGGGTCTATGTGCACCTATGAGCACGAATCCTTCACTGACCTTGTCATTGTTATAGTATGTGAGGCTCTCTCCATCAAACTTCACCCATCTCTTCTGAAAGACACAGTTTCTGTAAGTGACAAACACAACACAAGAACAAGAGTAAGTCATCCATTGACCTATTCATTCACTCAAAATAGACAATCAGGGTCAACACAACACAAAATGCCGGAAGCCGTTTTAGATCTAAATGTCAATAAACCAATATTATATCACATATAATGATTGTGCTGTCCCATACACCATTTGACTGATCCAGAATCAGTGATATTGCTGTGGAATGCTGTCTGAGTGTAGGCGCTTAAACTACCGGCAACTGAGCAGGCGGTACAAAGCAACTTGGCTGATGTCAATCCCTAAAGCCAAGTCTTGAATTACCACAGGCTGACAAAAGTTGACAAAAGAAAAGTTGCTTAGGATAAAACTTTTTTTTATTTTTTATTTTATTTTTCGTGACAATGTACTTCACTAAACAAACTTGAAAACTACTTGCGTGCCAACACTGCTCAACCACTCAAGCCTCATAACAGGAAGGACAGAGGGAGAAAAGCAGCAACACACAAAGGGGAAGTAGGACATGTAAAGAAGTGAGAAAAGCATGAGAGAGAAAGAGAGAGAGAGAGAGAGAGAGAGAGAGAAAGAGAGAGGGAGAGAGAGAGAGAGACGAAGGGGATCATCATCTAGAATTCTCTGTGCTTTGAGCATTTACACAGAGTCCAACATTCCATACTATGACCATCCACAATTTGCACTTCGACTGGATCAGTTGCTATAATGGCAATCAACCCATGAGCCCAAACCCCTAACATGTCCAGGCTCAGAT
The DNA here is from genome assembly GCF_900700415.2 of Clupea harengus. Lineage (NCBI taxonomy): Eukaryota > Metazoa > Chordata > Actinopteri > Clupeiformes > Clupeidae > Clupea > Clupea harengus. The sequence goes on along the minus strand of NW_024879885.1, from coordinate 40,255 downwards.
GTGCAGGACAGACAACCCAACCTCGGGGAAGAGGAAGCATGAATGGGGCACTGACCGCAGATTGACGACAAGGGAGTAAAGCAAACGGGCATTGCTCATCTGAGTGGTTTTACAGAGGAAGTCAGGAGTGAAATATTGAGTCTGAAATGTACATCGTTTGATGAAAGAGGTTGCATACATAGACTTGCACGTGCATGGGTGTGTGTCTGTCTGTGTGTGTGTGTGTGTGTGTGTGTGTGTGTGTGTGTGTCTGTCTGTGTGTGTGTGTGTGTGATGGTGGAGTGGCTTTGGGAGGGAGTGTGTGAAACTGTTAACACTCACAAATTTGTAATGCCTCCCTGAACCGCAGAAGTGGATAGTACTATATAGTATATATACTAGCTACTATGTATAGATATAGATAGATAGATAGATAGATAGATAGATAGATAGATAGATAGATAGATATACAAACATAGATATATATATAGATATAGATAGATACATATGTAGATATAGTTCATGTTACAGATCTATACCCGTGCTAAAAAACAAATTAAGCTTTCGTGTGTTCCTGTAGCTTGAGCGGTAAGCCAAAATAAGGTTAAAGCCATACCATAACATGAAGGTTATGGGTTCATTGTTCGAGGGCATGGGTTACATTTTTAATCGTTGTATTGAACAAAATCGAATGCGGGGTCTCTCAAGCACTCGTTTAACTACCACAGGCATTACCTCATCATTCTTCCAAATCCCCATTCATTCTATCATAGGGATTTTCTTTCCCTTTTCTTTCTTTTCAGAACTTGCAAAAATGTTATTCCACCACATAAAAAATGACAACGGTAACTCACACCATCTATAAAAGTGTCTTTTAAATTAATAAATACTGTATAAATAATAATAAAAAATATCACACTTAATTTGGATGGTCCCCTATAGACTATCTACATATGCTCAGATTATACACAATCTGTTGAAACTCCGTTAACTACCATTTAGCATTAAGGTTAAGGGTTGGGTTTGGTTAAGGTGATGTTCAGTGAATTAGAAAGAGACTGAACTCGAATTTCAACAAACCAACTGTGATGTGTCTGTAGGTGGACTACCCAAATACAATGTTACCCCAAAAAAAACATAGCTAGCCGGTCTATCTATAGTAGTAGACTGTGCAGTGCATTAGAAAATAATGAGCTCTTCAGTTGGCATCAATCAAAAGACTGTCACAGCCACTGCTAAAGTCGTCATGGCCCTCACACAAACATACTGCCACACCCGAAGGCTTCACACCACACGCCTTACCCTGTAGCGGACAGCTTGTCGTCATGGCCCTCACACAAACATACTGCCACACCCAAAAGATTCACACCGCGTGCCTTACCCTGTAGGGGACAGCTTGTCCAGCCAGCCGGTCTTGAGGGCAGCCTTGGGGCCTCCGTAGTAGCAGGCGTACGGGGAAATGGACGACTCCCCCTCCCCTGAGAGCTCGATTCTGGCCAGCCCGCACAGCGAGTCCAGCGGCTCCGTGTAGACGTCGCCGTTGCCCTCAGCTGCGGGTGCCGCTGAGAACGCGGGCACCGCCTCCGCCGACACCGTCACCTCACCAGGTTGGTGTTTGTGCGATGAGGTGTCGGCGGGGGATGGCACCATGGGGGACGGTGCCCTAGGGGACGGTGCCCTGGGGGACCGCTGTCCACTCTCGATGGCAGGCCACGGAGGCTCCAGGAAGGCCTGGACAGTCGAGTACTCGCCGTCCTTCTCCTCCTCTTCCTCTTCGTCGTCGTTGTTGATGTCGTCGGCACCCTGATAGGCTGTCGGGAGTGGGTGCTGCTGGGTGACCTGCTGGGCTTTGCTGTCCCGCCTCTGTTCTCTCTGTTTGGGTTGCTTCTTTCTGTCGAGGGTCAGTCAGGGAAACAGGAAGGGGAAAGAGGGGAAAAGAGAAGCCTTGAGAAAGCGTAGCGTTCATCAGTACTAGTTCAACACTAGCCTTCAGTGGGTTTTGTTTGCATACCCAATCACATCAAGCAATTATATGCATAGATAGGTAGTCAGGGAGGATAGGAATAGCTGAGTCGGTAGCCAGAGATAAATATGTATGCAGAGAGAGGGGGGAAGATAACCTTGTTCATTTAAATGTTTTCTTTTGCCACTTTTGACTCAACACTAAACTGACTCAAGCCAACCTGATCCAAGTCCAGATCAATGTCTAAGTCTAAGCTCTGTCACCTTTCCTTATTACTCTCCTGGGCAACTTTCTGCTGACAAAACAGAACAGCTGTCAAATTTGGACCATGCTGACTGTCCAGCAGTCTGTTGGTGTGCACGTACACAGGGAAGAGAAAGCAGGTCATTTGGGGACATCTTGTTTCTTGTTTGCCATAGGTTGCATCCTGTTGCATATACACCTAATATATACATATCCTGAGGCATACATAGCATTTCCTTTCTGTGGTTAAGACAGATGTTTTTTCTTCTTTTTAATCCTACAGCATACTGGTGAACTTGCGGGTCCTGACCCTATATGATCGGCCACCTCCAGGTCAGTAAGGTCACTGACTGAAGTGCAGGTTTACATGAATGTTTCTCATGCAAAGGTACAATCCGGCTTCTTTCATAGGACTGCTAGTATTAGCTACTGGCCAGGAAGTAATCACTAACAAAGGACTAGAGTAGCAGTTTACACTTCCTGGGCGATGCCTGTGGTTTCGACTACAACAGAAATGACCCTGTTAACCACGTTTTAGAGTGCACTGAGTGTGTATGTGTGTGTGTATGTGTGGTGTGTGTGTGTGTATGTGTATGTGTGCGTGTGTATCCGTGTCTCTGTGTGTGTGTGTGTGTGTGTGTGTGGATGTGTCTGTGTGTGTGTGTGTGTGTGTGTGGTGTGTGTGTGTGTGTGGATGTGTCTCTGTGTGCGTGTGTGTGTGTGTGTGTGTGTGTGTGTGTGTGGATGTGTCTCTGTGTGCGTGTGTGAGTGTGTGTGTGTGTGTGTGTGTGTGTGTGTGTGTGTGTGTGTGTGTGTGTGTGTCTGTGTGTCTGCGTGGATGTGTGTGTGGATGTGTCTGTGTGTCCGCGTGTGGATGTGTGTGTGTGTGTGTGTGTGGATGTGTCTCTGTGTGTGGATGTGTGTGTGTGTGTGTGTGTGTGTGTGTGTGTGTGTTTATATAAATAAAGGAACCATGGACTGCTTTAACCATCTTATAAGAGCGTGTGGGGGTGGGTGTGTGGGTGAGTACGAACACCAGCACCAGGTTAAAAAACGTCACCTAAGACACACACACAGAGACAGACTACACATCTAAACAAACAACTTTCATACAGCCGTGAGACTAAAGGCCTCGATACATTAGACACCGTATCCAGAAACATGTAGCATGTTTAGAATCGTCCCTCTATGTAGTATTGCAATGAGTGAAAGGAGGGGGTGGGGGGGGGGGGCTGTCAAATGTAGAACACACTCTAGTACAGGAAGTATTTGCTCGCTCCAAAATTATTGTGATATCTGCTACTAAGTTGCTTCCCTGGCCCTCACTTCACCTAAAATGTGCATGGCGTGTGTGTGTGTGTGTGTGTGTGTGTGTGTGTGTGTGTGTGTGTGTGTGTGTGTGTGTGTGTGTGTGTGTGATTCAGTAATTTTACCGAAGCTTCTTCTGCTTAAGTTTCTCCTTGATCTCCATCACGACCTGCTCTTTGGGATCTCCATCCTTCAGAAAGGAGAGAATAAGGGAGATATTAGATTTAGAGTTCCTGAACAAGAAAATAAAGCAGACACACACATCCCTTATTGCAGTTCCCCCTCCAGCTCTGGTTTCTCTGTGACATTTATGGTAAGAGAGAGAGAGAGAGGCAACAGAGAGTTAAAGAGGCGACAAGAGGAAGTTCCTCTGCCTTACCTCGCATGCAGTACAGTTGTTTTTCTCATTTTAAAAACAGCAGTAAGGGGTTTTGGTCTAAACCTAGCCAAGCTAACAACAGCAAAGATGGCATTGATAAAAGCTTGCTTGCATGCTAATCTGGTGTCTTTTGGCAATATATTTGGCGATGCCATGCTGTGAAAGCTTTTCTTGCATACATACTGCTTTTCTTGCGTGCATTGTGCTTCACCTGGGTGGCTAGCAAGAGCAAGTGTGTTTATCTATCCCTCACATGACCACATACCATCAACATTTGAACATGATACCAAAATGAGTTGCCTATAAAAACATAGTTCAAAAAGTGGCAAAATGTTGCTTTCAGTATTACTTTAAACTGCATACTTAATTCCTGTACATTTAATTACCAACAAGATAGCTTGTTTTGGCAAAACAAATGTATAACCCACTACAGTCATGTACATAAAGCTCACAAACAAATGATGAGACTGAGCATTCAACATCTTAGTTTGAATGGGTTTTTCAACAAACACTCACTTACCGGTTTGTTCCCAGGGTTGTTGTACAGATAAACCTCACCATAGGAGTGATGACTGACACCTTCCTTTCCAGAGGAGCTGAATCACAAACACACACACACACACACACACACACACACACACACACACAGAGACAGACACACAGTGTGATCATCCACTGAGTATGATGTATTTACATAATCTGACGAAAAACATGAACACAAATCACATTTTCTAAACCTCCCCAGGAGAGGAGAGGAAGACAGAGCAGGAGAGTGGAGAGGAGAGGAGAGGAAAGGAAAGGAGAGAGGAGAGAAGAGGAGAAGAGAATTGAGCAGGAGAGAGGAGAGGAAGACAGAGCAGGAAAGAGTAGTGAAGAGGAGAGGAGAGGAGAGGAGAGCAGGAGAGAGGAGAAGAGAGCAGGAGAGAGGAGAGAAGAGGAGAGAACGAGAGGCAGAGAGACAGGAGAAGGGCAGAGAAAATGATAGGAAGAAGAGACAATAGAGAAACAATAGGGAAGGGACCAAACAACAAGACAAAGTAAGACGAGAGGAGAGCAGGCCACACATACACACACACACACACACACACACACAATGTTTCTTAGCAGACCCCGGTGCCCTTGCATGGGCGATCTGTTGTCAGGGAGACAAATGAGTATCACATGGCCACAGAAACAGCGAGGGCCTGCAGACACTCCATCATGTCGCTCCCAGACATACCCGGACGTAGATCTACAGCAGCTAGACAGGGTTCCCATAGGCAATACAAGGGAGCAAAGTCGCCCCACTTTATTATTGGGCTGTGGCTCTATGGCAGACCGCACACCGAACCATATTACAGTTGTGCTCAGTGGCCCAAGACTCATTTAGGAAGTGTGTTGTCATTTATCATTATCTAAGCTTGACCTTCACACCACACACCCCCCCTCTCTCTCTCTCACACACACACACACACACACACACACACACGTGCGTGCATGCACACAGACACACAGACACATAGACACACAAACACACAAACACACAAACACACATTTCTGTAGGGCTCTTCTAGGTCCTTATATATCCCCTTCTTTATCACCCACTAATCTTTCGTCACATACAGACAGCGCACAGATGCACATACGCGCACACACACACACACACACACACACACACACACACACACACACACACACACACACACACTCACTCACTAGCTCCATCTTTTATTTGTCTCCCTGTCCATCTTCTTCTCTTCAGCCTCTTCTTACACCTCTCTCCCTCTCTCTCTTTTTTTCTCTCTCAGCTCAACTTCTTAACAGTTAGCTCTGTTATCAACATATGCACTTTCACACACACACACACACACGAGCATGCACACACAACACATCCCCTACACAGACTCAGCTTCAACAAAGTGAGATGAGGAGAGAGAGGAGATTGATGGAGGGAGTGAGGGAGGAAGATAGAGGGTGAGGGGGAGGTGAGCAGAAAGTGAAAAAAAGACAGACAGGGAGTGACACAGGCAGCCTAATACCCAGTGACTGTTTCCTGATGGAACACCAGTGCCAAGCCTACAGTCCCCGCGTTGGGGTGCATTGCATCGCCTCCACACAAAGAAAGGCTTTAAAACCCCAGTCGCCAAACTTTAACTACTTTTGGAGTTTGCAGTAGGCCTCAGTCCCTCTGGGGATGTGTGGTTTGGTGGTTGTGTGTGTGTGTGTGTGTGTGTGTGTGTGTGTGTGTGTGTGTGTGTGTGTGTGTGTGTGTGTGTGTGTGTAGGTGTGTGTGTGTGTGTGTGCTTGTTTGCTAGTACCTGAGTACAATCATGCAAGCGAATTTTACGCATATAAACTTAAGTGCATACAGTAAGAAATTGTGGGAATGTGTGTGTGTGTGTGTGTGTGTGTGTGTGTGTGTGTGTGTGTGTGTGTGTGCAAACTGTGGGAATGTGTGTGTGTGTGTGTGTGTGTGTGTGTGTGTGTGTGTGTGTGTGTGTGTGTGTGCAAAACGCGAGCCTTTCCTTTTCCTGTGAGAGTAAAACTTAACAGAGTCTTGTTTCCAATGATTCACTCAAACAACGGGCTCCTTTTTCCCATGATACAGAGAGATTCTGAAAGTCAACCATCTGTACTTTACATATGAAAGTGAGACAGACAGACAGACAGACAGACAGACAGACAGACAGACAGACAGACAGACAGACAGACAGAGCCAAACAGTGTGTGTGTGTGTGTGTGTGTGTGTATCTGGTGTACCTCTCTGCTGGCTGTTTTTCCCACTGGGAGTCTGACTATCGGTAGGCGATGGGTCCGTAGTTTTAACACTCCTAAGAGGGTAGGAAAACACATATTAGTCATACACACGCGCGCGCACGCACGCAAACAATGCACACACACATACAAGCAAAAGCACATGCACACGCACATACACACAATGCACACACACTTATTCAACAAACTGTTGTGGCTAACAGAAATTAACAGAAATTATTTCAAAAGTGTATGCAGTCATGGGGATGAGGGTGATGCATGACCCTATTTTTGAATGTTAGAGTGTGTGTGTGTGTGTGTGTGTGTGTGCGCGTGCATCAGTGTGAGTGTGCATGTGTGTGTGTGTGTGTGTATGTGTGTGTGTGGGCATGCAAATACATTCATGTGCATATATGTGCATACATACATGCATTACTGCATCAGTGAGAGTCAGTGTGTGTATGTTTGTAAAGCAAAACCCTGTCCTCTACATTACCAGTGATACTTGGGTATGAGGTCCTGCTCTGGTAGCTCAGGAACCGGTCTGTGCCGTAGCCTATAGGAGCGCGTCTTCCTGGGGCCCCCGGGGCCTGAGGGGGGCTGCGGTGAGGGGGCCGCCTCGTAGATGTCATTCTCCACCATGAGGAGGTCCTCCTGAACATTGTCCAATGGGGTTGGAGAGTCAGGGCGAGGGGCGGGGCTTGAAGAGGATAGGGGGAGGTCCATTAGGGATGGTGGAGAGGAGTCTGGTGAAGGAGGGGCGGGGACTGCGGAGGAGGGGGAGTTCTCCAAATCGGAGTGCAGCGAATGGGAGGAGAGCGAGTCACTGCTGTTGCTGCGGGTGGAGCCGGAGGTGGAGCCTGGGGAGATGGGCCGGGTTCGTTGCCACGGCAGCACCCGGGGTACCGTAAGAGAGGAGGAGCTGGAGGGGGCGCCGGGAGAGGCGGGGTCTTCATATACGTCATCATCAACGTGCGCCACCGACCTGGCCGGGAGCGACATGGTGCTGCCCGGTGCTAGCGCCGTTGCTGTTGAGGCCTGCGGGTGCCGACAGGAGGCGTCCTGCTTGTGGTTCTTTGAGAAGATGTGGCGTGGCTTGGGCACAGGCTTCCTTCTTGTCCAGGGACCCGAGGATGGGTCCTCAGCCCCAGCCCCAGCCCCAGCCCCAGCCACCTCCCCCTCCCTCTCCCCCAGAGGCTTGTCTAGCCCCAGGGTCTCCAGACTGCACAGCATGCGTCGGCGGTGACCCGTGGGAAAGTCGCCCACCTCCTGGAGTCTGGCGGCCGTCATGCCCCGCAGTTGCCCTAGGCTCCGGAGGCCCGCCTGGGCGAAGGGAGCCGCGTACTGAGGCAAGTGCAGGCTGCACAGCCAGTCCAGGATGTCCTCGGTGGGCACCAGGGAGCTCGGCGGCAGAGTGCCCATGCCTCTGGAACCCATGCCATCCGGATCCATGGCTCTCCCTCTCTCTCTCTCTGTCTCTCTCCCTCTCTGTCTCTCTCTCTGTCTCTCTCTCTCAGATGAGTGGAGGGACGTTGTGCCGAGCGCAGCTCTTAGCCAGCATGTAAGCAGGACAGACTGGTGGAGTTTGACTGGGAAAAGAAAAAGAAAAAACGGGTTTCACTTCCACACACATGGGAATTGGTGGATCACTGAGAATGCATGCAAAAAGGCTACTGTGGTATGGGGAGGGGCAGCAGTGGCAACAGAACTCAAAGCCCACGAACGCAACAAAACAGAGCAGCTCAGCACCGCGGAATGTTCAGTATGTAGAACGTCACAGCGGACGCGTTAAGGGCTGTAGTGGTTTGGAGGAAAGGGGACTTTTTTGTCTTTTTTCTGAGCCTGCTGGGTCATCAGGGGAAGATGTGCTTTTGTGTTAAGGAACGGGATTTGTAGTGGAAAGAAGAGCAAGACCAATCTAGTACAGTAGCAGAATGCTTTCACACAACTATACACAGATGAATTCCTTCATAATGGAGGATAAAGTTGTTTAAGGTGGTGGGCTCACATTCACCCCTTCCACAATTTGATCATCCCCCTCACCTCAGTTATTTTCATACGGTTCATCTCTAATGTCAAAGGAAAAGCTCATTTTTAGTTTTTTTAGTCAGTTCGTTTTTCTTCATTCATTCCTCTTTCAGGCCTCTGCAGGCAACCAATGCAGAGGCTGACGCAAGACACGTGACACTCAGCATTGCATGAAAAAAAAAAGAACCCACAGCAGAAACCACAAGCCCTAAATGTCACAACTATAAATAACTGCCCTCATCTAGTCTGCAGCGCTGCAGTTAACCAAACAAGCTATTTCCAATGTACATTAATGATTTATTTTTTACTTATATGTACCGTATATAATACATTATAATGTAACTTTTCTGTAGAATGCTGTGTGCACAGTGTGAACCAGAAAAAAAAACAGTGGCAGCTTGGTGTGATCCTGACTGTTGCATTGGTGGACAGGCTGTGCAAGTGAGCCTGAGGGTGGAAGAGCCTAAAAATACAATCTCTCCATCCGAGGTGCACGCACACACACACACACACACACACACACACACACACACACACACACACACACACACACACACCTTGACTTATATGTATATAATACATTATAATATAACTTTGTGCAGTAGGCTGTGTGCAGTGTGAACCAGAAAAAAAATCCTGACTGGCCCTGTCACCCACAAGTTCACACCTTTAGCCGAGCCCTACTATCACACTAACACGCAGGCAAGATCACAGTCACTGGTCTTTACACACTTTACAGTACACACACACACACACACACACACACACACACACACACACACACACACACACACATATATATATATATATATATATACACACACACAGCGTTTGCACACACCTAAGTGTCACTATTAGAATGGGACTGAAAATTGCAGTTGTCATCTGCATATCCAGCACGACCCAGGCCAACAATAGATTCTTCAAGAAGATCATATCTGACACTCTCCGCAAGGTTCTGTTTCAGTTCCTGCTACTGACAATATCCATCAGTGGCAGCTGTAGAACTGATTAGATCAAAAGTAAACCATACTGGAGACCAAAAAATGGTTCAAACTAAAGGGAGTAGTTACAGTGGTGGACGTCTACAGACAGAGAGAGACAGACAGATGGAGAAGATCGACAGATAGAAAGAGAGAGAGAGAGAGATGGGTGGATAGACTGTTTCTATTCTTATAATCACAATGCCCAGGGTGGGAGGGGGGAAATGGTTTTGGAGTATTGGGGATGTTGAGTATTTTGTTTCATTTTTGTTGTTTATTTTGTTTTGTTTTGTTTTGTTTTGTTTTGTTTTCCTGTCAAGTCATTGGGAGGGGAAACAGGTCTGCTAGTCAGGGCTGGTGAAACTAGCTGCTTGTTTCTCCATTATTCATCTCACCAATCTCACATTCGCCATTTTCCCCATCACTTGTTCCGTTAGTCCCTGTTGCCAGCAAGACAGGGGTCTGCAAATAAGATTTGGTGCTGCGCATATACACACACTCACACTCACACTCACATGCACACACACACACACACCAGATTTGTATCCTGTGAACAAGGCTGATTTCTGTTGTACCAATCTCGCCATGTCACTTCTGATCTGGTCCAGGGTGGTTGCATTGGTGGACAGGCTGTGCAAATGAGCCTGAGGGTGGAAGAGCCTAAAAATACAATCTCTCCATCCGAGGTGCACGCACACGCACACGCGCACACGCACACACACACACACACACACACACACACACACACACACACACACACACACACACACACACACACACACACACACACAATCTCAGCCCCAGTCTCAAGCAATGATGTTTCCTTCTGAATGACCAGGGGTTAAAAGAAACAAGAGAAAAAAACAGAGAGAGGATAGGGTACTGGAGGCAAAGAGGCAGCCCAGGGATAGAGAGAGAGAGAGAGAGAGAGAAAGTCGATATTCAGGCCACTCTATAGGGCTTGAAATTAGCTCTTGCTGGCTGAGCCACTTAACAGTCATTAGCTGGATGCTAGGGAAGTGAGGCAGCCAGGCATCCTGTCCACATGGGATCATTTCCACTCAGGTACTGTGCTCACAGCCAGGCTGCCTGACCCTCTATTCCTGCCAAACTGTGCTGCAACTGTGGCAAAAGAGCCAAAATGCCAGCCCCTTCTACGTAGACTTCAAAGTGAAAAAAAAGTGTGCACTTAAGAGTACATTACAATATGATGAGAACTCAAGCATTTAATTACTTAAGTTGACATATGAGTGAGAATTATATTACAGGAAGCCCAGGAAGTACTCCAGCGATAAACATTCACATACAGCACAGTTCCTCTGAGTCAGAGTGTCCTTTTTTAGGGCAAAGGTGGCTAACAATGACAGAAGAGGTTGTGAGGATCAGATCTGCCACTTTCTGTTTCCAAATGTGTGATGTGTGGTGTATTTGCAAACACACAGAACAAATATACTGCTAGGCAAATGATGATTGTGGTTGGTTGTCTTAATTATATGCTTATTTGTCCTGACAAATTCACTTTTAAGCACATTAATTATATGGCGATCAAAAAAAGCACTATCCATTTATTCAACTCAGGGGCACATGCAGTATAGATTTTAGATTTGCAATAGAAAGGATAGACCTCCAACTGTGAACTAATTTCCTAATTCATGTTTTCACACATCAGACTGCATTGGGGTCTGGGTTCTAAGGGATTTTACATAGAGGTTGTGCTCTAGTGTTGTTTATATCTGTGAACTTCTGTGTCCCCAAAAGAAGATGTGGTGTTTTAGTAGACTGATATCAACACATAAAAGTTCTCTGTTCCTCTCTGTCACTTAACTGGAAGTAATGGGATTCTGTTTGTGAAGCGATACTAGTGAGGGCATCCTACTGGAAGTTCTGTGTTTGCAATACAAACATGTAAAGGCCTAGCATGCAGATGCCCTACGGGAATGCGAAACCATTTGGTTAAGTTCTATAGGGTTGCTTCCTTAGTCTAATCTTTTTGCCTTTGGGCAAACCATATTCTTCAGTGTGAATGGTCCACTCTACCTCCAGTGATGGAGAGTTGTTTTATTATCATCCTGGCTTTGGCCATGTTAACCGTGTGAGTAGACAATCCAGCTAAAAAAGCGACTTTTAATTGCAGTTGAATTTCCTGACACCAGAAAATGTTGGCCCAGTAGGTATGCCAACCAGAGAGACTTCCCCATCTCCCTGCATATTTTCATACAGGGGTTAGGACTCATTCCCATAACGATTCCACCTTACTAATAAACTGGGAAATCCTCTTCCAAAATCTCATTTCGTACTATCTTGAATAAGACAAAACCAGAGAGGTCAGACACACATAAAGGCCTACACATATACTGTTTACGGGGTCACTACATCGCCATAACAACACAGTGTTGTAATCCAATCTCCTTTCAAACTTGCAGTAAACACTAATTTACAATCTCCTCACGTCATAACCAGCGTTGCAAAGAAGGGGATTCACACCATGCTTTCGAGAAGCGGCAACTAAGACCACAAGTTCACACTTGTTTACGTAGTGGCCCACTGAGGTACAATATGTAGAAGTGAAACGTCAAAGAAACGTCAAAGAAACAACTCTGCTGTTTGCCTGGTATGATGCACTAGTTTGTGTGTGTGTGTGTGTGTGTGTGAGTGTGTGTGCGCGTGTGTGAACAAGATTGTAAGCATGTGCCTACATGCCACGGGCAGACACACACTTTGCAGATGGAATATTTACAAGTTTGCAATGCAGCTTTTCAGTCTGAGTGTAGTTCATGACAGACTTGCAACTAACCTTGAAAATGCTGTGTATTTCATTCTGTCCGAAAGATGACGATACACAAACACATATGTCGATAGTTATGAATCATTTGAATACATATTAGTTTCTAGAACATTGTCATATTTTCTCACAGAGCAAGGTCAAAATGAATTTGGGCTTTGCCTCACAAAAAGATAGGGTTGATGTTTTGTGCAAATCTGAAACCAGCTATATTAAATAGCAATAGAGATAAGGAATATAACTGGGCAACGGCAGAAAGATACATATTCCTCCTCACTCAAGTAAAGTAAAACAAAGTGATTTTTTTGAACAATCAGGCAGGACACTTATTTACATCTCCCTGTTGCATATGTTTTTCTGAGTTTTTTTTTTTTTTTAGTTCATTGTGATTCTGTCAGTCACCTTGTGGCATTGGTGACTGAAGAGCACACATAAATACACACAAAATCGAGTCGATTTCTGATTGCTGCTGACTATCTTTGGATACTGACAAGGGTGACTTTAAGAGGAACCTGTGCCTAGGACGTGTCACCTAATGAGGAGCTGCAAGGAGTAGTACGTGTGGAGTTGCATCAGGGACCCAAACTCATCTGAGTGTGAAGTGACTATGCCCTGCAGGGACTAGTCACCTCTCAAAAGAGTATGCATGAGGGCACCCACACACACACACACAACGGCACACCAACACACACACACACACATAAAGACGTCGAAACATGCACTGGACCAAAAAATGTTCATCTTAATTGCAAAATAGAATGGTGTGTGTGCGTGATTGTCTCAGGTAGGACAAGCCCTTCCTTGTAAGTGAGTCACACATGCCTGGCATTACTCAGCAGTAGCCTTCCCTGAGCAAAGTCCAACATCATGCCAATGCCACTGTTTACGTCTAACAAACGTTATTTTGCAAGGGCCCCCACAAACTGATTTTGTAAGATAATTCCACTGAGGTAAACGTAAGGAAGCTGGCATTGCAACAGTAAAGAGGAAGGTTCTATAGTGTACCCTTTACAATGTGCAAGTCATTTGTGTAACATCAAATCAGCCTATGTTACTCTTAAAACAATATGTTATTCAGACACACTTGAAAAACATCAGTCATCAGTCTGCTTACAGGGTCACTGCAATGCCCTAACAACCTAGTGTTGCAATCCAATCTATTTCGTCAAGATCTCTTTTGTGGCATAAGTCTGGTATTAACATTTCTATGCTACAGACAGCCACACAGAGAACATGACACACACGTGGTTCACTGCACTTCTTGGCTCTACCTGCAAGTACAACAAGTGTGTGCTTATTTTGTTGTTGCTTTATTGTTTGTTTGTTTGTTTGTTTGTTGGTTTTTAGGTGATGCAAGTACATGATTTGCACGTGAATGTCAGTTTGCGTACCACGGCTTGAAACACACACCTCAACGCAACTTTCGTCTGTCACCAGGCAAATCGTGCTGCTGATAGTGTGTAGCTAGAGATTACATTTGTGTCTACTTTTGTTTCATACAAAGACGGGATATGGCAAGATGCAAATAATAATAAATAAATAAAAAGAGTTGACACTCGCAACTATTTTAAATTAAAAACTTTCGTTTCATCTATAACGGAACAACCTGTCAAACGCTAAACTAACAGACAACTTTTTCTGACTGACAAACTGAAGCTTGAGTTTCCTTGACTGACTGTCAGTCCGGCACTGCTGCCTCAACCTTGACTCAAAACTCAACCAAAACTACACAGAGTAGGCACAACACCACAGTTGGTATAACATCTCTAGACTTCATCCCAGAGCGCAGGAGACGGCCAACGGGTTAGAGTCAAACGTAAATCTTACCTCAAAATCTGTACACGGAGCTCCGCTTGTCATTTCATTTCCGATTGGTGTTCTTCGGCTGCTCTGGTAAACTTTATTTTTTCAACACTCCCACTGGACGTATGCTACTCACGGTTTAATGTTAAGAGCGCCTGTTTCGCTTTTCCTGTTCAGGCGTAAAATTACGACAAGCCCTTTCGGCTTAAAAAGATATATTTATGGACCTAGACCAGTTCAATTTGCAACTTTCAAATAAAAGGTATTCATTCTCAAAAATCAATTTCATATAGGTTTAGTGTAGGGCCTAATTATTTTGAACATGTAACCATTCAGGCAATTGCTGACTCACCACACTAATTTACAGGCTGGCTAGGCTATGACTTGCGTGTCTTAATATGAGGAATTTAGGACATCGTGTGATTTCTTGTTAGTAAATCTGTATTACACCTGTTCATTTGCCTTCAAAATGACATTTGCAAATGTTAAAAAAAAAAATGTCTATGGCCATAGTAGGTAGAACGACAAATGAAACGGCTTACCACATTAAAACGTCCACGCCCATCCCAACCACACACGCCACATGAATCAGGCTTTAATCTCTACGGAAACATTGTCCTTCATTTTAATTACAAATTGCTTTAGATATGTCCTATTTGTGAATAAAGTAGCTCATTATGTGGGCTCAGGCTGGTGCTATCACATCGGTTTTTAAAATGCGCTGTGCAGTCAGAGCCGACAAGTTAATTTGTTAACTTTGAAAAGGGCGTTGTTTACTTAACTTAATGCTCATATTAAAGTTGCGCATCGGAACGGAAACTAACAACGGACGAAAGGGTGGTTGTCAGAACCAGAATGCACTGCTCAGCACCCCTGCCCGTGCAGGTTTCAGCTTGATGCAGGGCCCCCAGGCTATACATTTATGTGAGGAATGCACCACGGTGTTCTTGTGAAACACGGGCATATCAACACACACACACACGCACACACACACACACACATTCTCTGTCAGCTTCAGGTTTTTTTTCTCAATCGACACATGGCAAGCTCTGGA
>NW_024879885.1:0-22500 GCF_900700415.2 Clupea harengus | reverse complement strand
AAAACATTCATCACTCAGAACTCAGATCATGTAACCCTTTATGACAGACGAATACAACTGATAAGAGTAAAACTGAAATGAGCCTGAAGCACTGAGGGAAGTGACCCTCTTCTGTTCCAGCATACTAAAAAGCCCCACAACTCAAAGGGTGATTCAAAGAGGTAAAACTGAAGTGAGAAGAACTATTAAGACTTGAGTGTGTGTGTGTGTGTGTGTGTCAATATCTTTGTTCGAATGTGTGTGTGTGTGTGTGTGTGTGTTTGTTTGAATGTGTGTGTGTGTGTGTGTGTGTGTGTGTGTGTGTGTGTGTGTGTGTGTGTGTGTGTGTGTGTGTGTGTGTGTGTGTGTGTGAGTGTGTGTGTGTGTGTGTGTGTGAGTGTGTGAGTGTGTATGTTTGTGTGTAGGTGTGCATGTGATAATGTCTGTGGTCTGAAATGAAAAGGATTGAATCAGGTGAAGACATCATGGTAGTGTTTATATAACACATGGTGTTGGTATGTGTTAAAGACGCCGTCTGCGATTCAGCTTCGGTTTTGCGAAATGTTATTGTTCAACAGCCAATCAAATTTCACTCGTCCTTGCCGTGCTCCCTGAAGCATTGTCGTAATTGACTGGGATTTTTTATGGCCTGGTCCGAGAGACTTTGTTTGTTTACCATGTACAGAGCTAGGACTGTGTGCCAACACCTTGAGTTTTTTTTGCACACACTCTGAAAGGACAGCTACATGACTGTGAGGAGCAATTTGTCTGAATTTGAGAAAAAGTGTATGGGATTACAATCATGCTGTGCCTTTAAGGGCAAACATATATGCATTTGCATGAGTATATGTACGTCGTCAGTATGTGATAAGTAATGTGTGTGTGCATGTGTGTGACAAAGAGAGGGAGAAAGTGTGTGTGTGTGTGTGTGTGTGTGTGTTTAGGTTACTCTGTACATTTGTGTGCACTTCTATTTAAACTGGAGTGTGACGTTTGAACACATCTTTGAAAAGGAGAGCCCTGTTTACTGTGCCGCTGAGCATGGTCTCATTCAGGTCCACAGGCATTACTCTTCTTTAGGGTCCTCTTCGCCGTAAAAGAGCCCCCTTTGTGTCTGGACACACCTACCAGTCGCCATGGACACCCTTTTATAGCACTAACGAGGCAAATATAAGAGTGAAGTAGGGAGAGGAGGAGAGATAGGGGGAGTGTGAGGGAGAGTGAGGAAGAGAGTAAGAATGAGAGACCAAGATAGCGTGTTTGAGAAAAGCAATAGAGAGCCTAGTGTCTACCCTGAAGCCAGACCGGGTTGTTTTACTTCTAGCTGAATTGGTGTGCACGAAACCTTGGGTGCCAAGGAAAGGAGAACCAGCCCTCAGAGAAATAAAAAAAAACTTTAAGGAACCACACCTAATTCAGAATGGAGACAGAACTCCAGACAAGAGAAGTGGAACCTGCTCAAGAAACTTGCAAGGGTCCTCAGGCTGCAAATCACATGGAAGACCACCTGTTACAGCTCCTAAGCGACGTCACCCAGAGTATCCAACATCATTTGGATGGGGAAACCACAAGAGGGGGGCAGGAGGAACAGCTTCCCCAAGGCAAAGAGCTCCTCCTGGGGCGGGCAGTCACTGCCGAGTCCCTGCTGACACTGCTGGAGCTTCTGAAGGAGCTGGGGGATATGCACACTGAGAGAGCTCGAGCCTGGAGGCATGCAGCGAGTGCTACAGCGCAACTTTGCTCACAGTGGCAACTGGCAACCAATAGGAACCAGAGTCCAACACTGACAGGTAAGCAGGCATCGGGTAGAAGAAGTAAAAAGTAGAATATCTGTTTGAGTTTTGTCCCAATATGGCACAGTCTATCTGTATCAAGTAAAGTATGTGTTTTTTGTTCCATATGCTTACTTTGCAAAAGTAGCACCTCTTGCTGAGAGAAACACACGCATTTCTAAACTAGACTGTTCCAATGGTTGTTGTAGATGTTCCAGAAGATGCCAAACCTCCCCCTCCTCCTGGTGTGATGTCTGAAACCATAAATAGTGTTTTGGAGGATATTCAATGTATAGAGTCCAGACTAAGTGACATGGCACAGAAGCTTAGCATAGCCGTCAGTGCCCTCTCTGAAGAAAAGTTTGCATGCAATGATATGGATAAACAGGAAGAGAAGAAACAAGCATCTTTGGATACACACTCTGCTACACGTGGTAAAGAGAACTTAAATACAGTGAGAGAGATCACAACTAGATCAACGGATCACCATCTTGGCCAATCAGATCCAGACACAGAAACCAATCAAAGCACTCAAAATATACGATCAGACAACACTGGCGGCCAGCAGAGCTCAAGGGCAACAGGCCGACCTTCTGGAACCGACCATGAACATCCGGGGAGCATACCCACACACAGAGACAGCGGATCTATGAGCAAACACAGGGTGCCTATGTGTGATTCCTCTGGGAAGACAGGACTTAGTACAGCCGCAGACAGAGGGGATGAAGGACTGATGGAGAAAGAAGGTGTGAGGGAGAAAAAGACAAAAAGGAGAGATGGACAGTTGGAGGAAGAAAATCAAAGAATGAGGCACGGTTGGGTCATGAAAGGGTAAGTATAAAAGTTTACCACTTCCTAAACACTTATTTAAATAGACCATAAAGCATCCGTTTTATTTATTCTTTCTGATACTAACGAACATCCAGGAACATATGGGTACAAGTGAGAGCATGTTCTCTGAAAAAACCTTACAAGATGCCAAAGATAACAGCCCCTTCTCTTTAGTAATACAGCCTCTCCTCCCAAGACTAACAGGAAAGCCTGAGATGCACACATCAGACAGGCCCACCCTCTGCTATGTCACAGCCCCCCTGGGGATGGCAGAGGTCATGACCTGTGACCTTGTGAACGGCCTCGGTTCACTCATGGTGTCAGATCTGGAGGAGCTGGTCAGCAGTGTCCTCAGGCTACGGCTGCCAGACAACACCAAGTGCTCCTTCCCCATCACCGTGGTCATCCCATTCCGATCCCGCTACCGCGGCAACTACCGTGACATCATAGTGAAGGTTGTCGATCAAGCATCAAGGGTCAGCTACGTTAACCCTGTGTCCATGGAAGGCAACTACGGAGGACAGAAAGTAAGTAAAGAAAAGAAGCTTTGCCAGTTCAAACCATGGCAACAGAATCCCTGTACATGTACACATCCCTGTACACAGATATGGGTTTGTTTTATGTGTTCACTGTTTTTGACACCACTGTGTGCATGTGTGTGCATGTGTGTGCGTGTGTGCGTGTGTGCGTGTGTGCGTGTGTGCGTGTGTGCGTGTGTGTGTGTGTGTGAGTGCTGCTCTCAGGGCTCATATGCAGAGGTGCGTGTGTACACTCTGGGTGTGTTTGCAGTGGTGTCCTGCTTAAGGAAGGAGAGCTACACCATCCCAAAGAAAGGGCTCTCCCTCAAACTGAGCATAGACTCCAGAATCTGCCTGGACTACCTCCCAGGATCCTTCACCTCTCCAGTGATCGCCCAGGCTGTGGTACAGTACTGCTTACACTGAAACCTAACGAAGGCTACGGAATACTACTGAACAAGCATGTCAAATTAAATGCTAAAAAGTACCTTAAGCTATAGAATCCATGTTATATCCCACTAAGGTGACAACATCATAATGTCTTTATATCCTTTATTACTTTGAGTTGTTTGTATTCAATTCAATTCAATTATATTTTATTTATGTAGCGCCAAAACAATAAAATTGTCTCAAGACGCTTCATATGGATTATATGGATCATATACAAAAAATACTTTTTTGCAATAGCAAATCATGGATGGATGCCAAAATTGCATGCCTCCATACCAAAGTTGTACCAATTGTTAATCTGATCAGGTCCAGCCGGTGGAGTCCAGCCTGCTGTCTGCTCTGAAGTCCAACAGGGACGTGTACCACGCCGTCCTGACCACCAGCCCTCTCCTCTACCTCACTCACCCCAGCAGCCAGCCCCCCCGCAGGACCCTGGCCCTCACCCTACCCTGCCCCCCCAACCCCGACCGGAGGAGGCCGGGGGAGGAGGGCGACCCCAGTCACCCCCGCCCGACCAGTGCTGCCCCCATTCAGGTCACCCCACTCCAGTATAGAATACGGTGAGAGTAGAGGCTTCAGTCTCTGCCTGTCTATGTCTGTTAAATGAAAATTCACTCAAGTTACCTCAGACTCCTGAGTTGTGTATAAGTATAATTCTATTCAATATGCATATCGGGCTCAGTCATGTCCCGACAGACAAAGGAGGGGCACAGGCTCACTCTCATTTTGGAGGATAAGAGAGATACTCTCAGACTGCAGCAAAGAGAGGCAAAGAGAGAAAAGCAAAGTTAAACACATCACACAAGGTTTTTTTATAGATTGAAGTTTGCGTTTCTCCAACACCAAAAAAAATATGTCAGCAGAGATAACCACGTGGTGGGTCTCTCGCGTCCGAGGTCATCTTGCTATGCTTTTTGCAACGTAATGCATCAGCAAGGCAGAAAAGGACTACTAGTTCTTCTCATCTGCCCTTGCTTACTCACACACACAAAAGGTACACTTTTAAGCACATACACAGAGAAAGAGGCGTCAGCACTTGAAAATCAAAGTTACACAGAAATACAGAAAATGTTTCAGTACACAAAGACATATGATTAATACAAAGGCATTAATTAATACACACACATCATTGATTCAAGTCAGAGTTTAATATTTCTCTATCAATGTCTTTGTTGAGTGACAGCGCAGTGCTGCACCGGACTCAAACTTGCAACCTTAGACATTTGTGAAGGTGTCGGAGAGTGAGATTTACTCACTGCACATCTCTATGCCCACTGGAACATTACGTCCTCATCACTGTGCAAACCAGTCACAGCCAAGTGGCATACTGTGTATTAAATAATAACTTCTATTGTCATTTAACCTGCTCTGAACATCTTACGAGTTTATGATCTACTTTTATATTGTGTTTGCTCAGTGCCTGTGTTATGTGTTGTGTTGGTATGTATGTGTGTATGTGTGTATGTATGTATGTACTGTATGTATGTATGCATGTGTGTATGTATGTTATGTGTATGCATATGTGTGTGATGTGGAATATGTGTTTGCGCTCTTAGGGCCGTGAGTGCTTCCGTAAAACCTTCCAGAGAGCTGGCTAAGGAGCAGCTGGTTCTGTTGGGCTGGAAGGAGGAGCAGTGGAACGTTCTAGACAATGTGTCTGTCAGGAACCTGCAGAATGGCCTGGTGTCCTTTGAACTGACGGAGCACTTTGAGAGGTGCATCTCACAGCAAGACCTCCAAATGGCTATTAGTAGTGTAGAACACATGCAAAGACACTCACAGAAAGGTAGATAGATCAGTCAGATAGATTGATTGATAGATAGCTAGATAGGTATTGATATTTATATCAATTATAAAGGTCCCTTCTTAAAAGAAACAATGGGTTTGTCCCTCTTTCTCCCTCTCCTTGCAGGCTAATGGTGTTCCGTCTGAGTCCACAGTAAGACCCTCCTATCTGGCTGCCATGGTGGAGGAGATCGAGGATTCTGTGCGCCGTGTCATGGTAACCATTGTCCTCCGGCGTCAGAGGCAGGACCCTCACAGCGTGGTGGTGGCAGCCCTGCCCAGCAGAGACCTGAGCTGGGAACTGGCCAAACTCCAGGGACAGGCCTACTGCGGCCCACCCGAACCCTCTGGGGAGATCGCCATGAGCGAGGGAGACCAGCTGCGGCTGAGCTTCAGTGGGAACATCACAGGTACGCGTGCAGATGTCGTCAGGTCAGGTAGACATACCGAACTGTGTCTCACACGTGGCACAATGAAATGATGGTGTTTCATAGTCTGTTCAAACCAGTTCAGGATTCGGTAATATCTCTGAGGAAGGTTGCAGATCTTTATGCAGCATCCCAGTCCAACTTTACACTGCTGCCTCTTGGTCCAAGAGCTGAATGACCCTTAATGGGGTGAGATCTACTGACTTGGCCTTTCCTTTTCTACCGAAAAGTTGTCTGCTGACAGTTTTTTTTTTTTTTCCCACACCACATGCATTCGGACAAATCGTAAATAGCATAGCACAAGATTTGATTCTTCTCTGAGTGCATTGTACAGCGATGCTGACACTTGTATTTGCATTCCAGTGAAGTTGCTTAACAACGGACCTGTAGGGGCATGAACTTGTACCCACAGACAGACAGACAGACAGACAGACAGACAGACACAGTATGCTCTGAAGACAAGAGTAAACATGGCACACATCCAAAAGTCTTTTTTCTTATTCTCAAATAGTTTAGTTGTTGTTGTAATCAGAGTTTTCTGCATATATTCAGCTCACTTAAATAATGACTTGAGAGTACTGACATGCATATTAAATAACATAAAAAGTGAGTGTGTGTTTTTCTGCACGAACTTGAGAGTGTAAGTGTTCTTGTATGCGTTTGTTGGCTATAGCTGACCGAGAAACAGTGTCTCCAAAGACTATCACCTTCCACCACCAACGGAAGAGCCGTGAGTATCTCACACTGGCAGTGGTGGACCCGTTCGGGAACTACAGCTCTCCACACTACAAAGGCCTGGCCGTCTTTCACAGGGTTCCAAGAACCCAGCTGGTCTGGATGGGAAACACTGCTGTTCTTTCTCCACAGCACCCTCTAAAGGAGCCTGTGTGTAAACTCTCTCTCACTCTACCCAAGGTATACAGTCTGAGCAACTTACAATTTTAAACACAGTGAAGATGGAGAAGTTGAAGTGTAAAGTTTTGAAAGATTTTTTCCTTCTTTTTTTCTCTTTCTCTCGTTCTTTCTTTCTTTGTTTATCAGAAACTAAGAATAACCAGTCGGCTAGCGAGTGCAAAAGTGATGCCACATTCCGGTAAGATTCTAAGTAAATGTAATATTCATCAAAATCAATGAAGAATGAGAACTGACATACCAGTTTTGCTTTCTCTCTCAAATTCAATTTCAAATATCAAATTCAAACAAGCTTCAATGATATAGACACACAGATTCAATTACAAAAAAGCATAACAATATTAAACATTAAAGAATGGACAAAAAAGGCCACTATAACTTTAACTGATACTGAAATGTCTCTGAATGGTAATCTCTGTGTGTGTGTGTGTCTGTCTGTGTGTGTGTGTGTGTGTGTGTGTGTGTGTGTGTGTGTGTGTGTGTGTGTGTGTGTGTGTGTGTGTGTGTGTGTGTGTGTGTGTGTGTGTTTGTGTGTTGGTGTGTGTGTGTGTGTGTGTGTGTGTGCATGTGTGTGTGTATGTGTGTGTGTGTGTGACTCAGACTCTCTCTCTGATGAGCTCCTTGCGTGGCTGTGCGAGGAGCTGTGTGAGGAGGAGGCGGCGCTGCTGCTGCTGGCGCTGCGGGTGAAGCGGAGCGCGGTGCAGCTGGCCCGTCTCAGGGCGCCCGCCGACAGCCTGCCCCGCCAGGCCTTCCACGTGCTGGGCCTGTGGCGGAGGAGCCTCCCCTCCCACGCCCCCAAGGCGCCTCTGCTGGCCCGATGCCTGGCGCGCGCCGGCCGGCCCGACTTGGCCAAAGAGCTGCTGCTCAGGGAGGGGGGAGGAGGTGAGGGGTAGAGAGGAGGGGGAGGGGGAGGGGGGGGGGGATAAGGGAGAAAGTGAGGCCATTTTTTTTTTAGTTCAGTTGGGGTCAGTTCAGTTCATCTTAGTTTAGCTGAACCGAGCTGACAGTTTTCTGCTGAACTCAGGTCAATTCAGTACAGCAAAGCAGAAACACAGCATGTTCATTTATACAGCAAAACTCATACACATTGGTGATTCAAAGTGCTTCACCAACGAGCAGATGAAAGAACAGAAATCAAATACAGGGGTGTGTTCCCCATGATAAGTGTTACATTAACGATGATATGTTTTTTGGGGAACGCAACTCAGGTCAGCTTGGTTTAAGTGCAGGGGTGTATTTTCAGAATTAGGATAAAGAAAACAGACAGAACAGATGAGCCCTGGGCTCTGTACTGCGCTCTTGAGACAATTGTATTGTTTTGGCGCCATATAAATCAAGTTGAATTGAATATGCAGTGGGAGTTGAGGTCATTTTTCTCAGTTGATTTACTTTCTGCTGCCAGTTTACGTTCTACCACAAGTATGACTCTGGCTTCACCTACCCTAAAATGAAAAAAGAATGCGACGGAGGAGGGGGAGAGGAGTAGTGAGGAGGATAGCGGCAGGCGAGGTGAAGATAATTGCACGTTTTCAGGAAACACACCAGACAGTCAGTCGCATTTCCAGAAAACAAATGCAACAAAGGGAAAGCGAGTGGACTGTAAGGACGGCCTGACTTCAGTTCATTCATATTAGCTGAGCTGAATAGACACAAGGCTAAGTGAGGTCATTTTCTCTGGCCAAGATAAAGACCAAGCAGAAAACTGCACTCAAGTCCTTCTGGACCCATCCCAGCTTAGATATTTAATTGTTTTTTTTTTTTTTTTTGCTCCTTCGTGTTTGGCCTGATTAAGGCACTAGGTGGCACTGCTGCACTACTTCTACAGGTTTTGTATTATCAGGTTCATGTGCTGCTGGTGTTGACATTCTGACATTTTTTTTTTTAATAAAGCATTGGAAGTGATCAACGTGAAAGTGACATGCCACTCATGATCTTGTTTGTTTTAAACATAGGGTGTAAAGGAGAAAAGTAAACATGAATCATTCGTGATGGCATTTTAGAAAGAACAAGGAAACATTACAAATATACGAGATTTACTTTTTACAAAAATGTTTTTCTTATAACAAAAATCTATTTTTTAACTCTTTGAATTCTGAACTGTGGAGATGTTTTTTTTTCTTCTCAAAAGCGTATGCTGAGAGGTTGTAAATCGTCTCTTTATATTGCTGTCAATACAAGTAGATCATCCAGATCTGTATCTGTTTTTTATGTAGTGTACTTTCTGCTAATAAAGAAGCTTGTCAGTTGTAAGTTTTTTTTTTTTTTAACATTCCTCTGATGTTCATGTTGTCTGATATTGCTTGTAAAGATTAAAATGGAAGGTGCTCATTAGTTGAAAATAACAATATCGTAATACATGATGAAACATTCCCAAACGTCCCTTTTATGAATTATGTAGTTTGGAGCAAGATATTTAATAAAATATTTTGCTTCTCCTATTTCTCAATTTGTGTCTACTGCTGTTACTAAAATGATGTATTCTGTTCTGCTATGACCACAGCTCTTTGTATTTACCACTTTACTAACTTAAATAAAAATTCAATTTACAGACTAACTGTCTGAGAAACTGTCTGTCTTAATTTTTACCAACACCAATACCTACCACTGTCATATGCCATATGCCAGAATGGATGGCCTAGCCAATGATTCCTGTTCTGAAGAGGTCATCAGGTGACGAAAAAACATCAAGAAACACTGACCCCATACCAAGAATCGATGTATTCAGAGAAAGCTGGGCTGAAAGAAATAGATGACCAAACTAGGTACTGTTTTCTTTGTGCAGTAAAAACTCCTTGGGTCCATATCACTGAAGATTTACTTTTAGTGCACTGTCCACGCATATGCTTTCACCTCACAATATGGTGTTGTAAACGGTAGGAGCGGGAGCTAGTGCCAAATCTGCCAGGTAATTTATGCCCAGTTTACCTCTTCAAGCCACGGCATTTGCTTAGGCGCTTGTTATCCTGTTATCTCTTCTTCGAGAATGAGGTCCATTATTTGTAGTTACATCAGACCTGAGTTCTATAGAATTACATACTGTGATTAAGTAATTTATTGTGCACACAAACATGTAGGAAGAGAGTGGGGTAAAGTGAGAAAAGATTGAGCTTGCATTCTCCTTTTTCATCTTACCATGGAAGAGAGAACCATGAAGATGAAGTAGAAAGCATATTATTTCACAATTTTCTTTGTCTGTTAAATTTAGTTGACATATCGTGTATAATCAGTTTCACATCAGTTAAAAAAAAGTTGTATCAGATATGTCTATTTGACTTTCAGTTGAAAGTCTTGCGAACTATGTTCCCTTGGCTGTGAGTGACTCATCTTACTCTCCTTCCTATTGGGAGTACAAACATGTATGTTTTCCTGTCATATTAGAAGAACACACACACAACAGAGCTGGGGACTGAATAACTATGTGTAACCCCCTTGAATTCGTCTGCGTTGTGTAGTTTTCAAAAGAAGGCAGGAGACACATGTCCAGTTCGTCAGTTTATTAACCGTGACTCTAATCCTCCGAACTCTGAGGAGAGCCACTCCGTTCAACATGCATATCCCCTAGAGGTCACTATTTCCCCAACAGCATGACATATGCACATGCTCAGTATGATAAAATAGCACAAAAAGGATGCAAGTGGAAGAAACCAAATCTTCACTGTTACATATGGAAAAACACCAAATCCAGAGGTTGCTTTTTAATGATGCGTTTATTGATTAGTTATGTGACAGTGAAAGTCTGTAAACTCCACACGAGATGCTTTACTACTTGGCACACACAAACGAGAAACGACTGTGGCAGGGAGAATCATTCCAAACGCCACCAGCTGGAGGAGAAGACAATAGTTCAGTCAAACACAGATCCCAAACTGTAAACCACATCAACACGTTAGATTACAGAAAAAAAAAGTAAAGTCTTTGACAAGTGGTAGCCATTTTGCCAGAGTAGGTTTAGTAATTCCTAATGTATAGCGAAGAGCATAGAATGGCTACGTTGTACAAACCACAATGTATACAGGCCTAGATAGAACACTGAAAGGTTAATGCTTTTGAGAGATGATTGAGATGGAGTCCCGAAAATGGACAAACAGACTATATTCTGAGCTGATAATGGTGACAAGTGCGTTGAAGTACCATTGTAGTTGGTGTTGATGCAGTGTTCATTTCCACCATGGTTATTGGGCTCCCATGCATGCCAATTGGAATAGTCAAATGCACTTCCATCAGTCCAGTACCATACAAAACCCTGCATACAGAACAAAAGCACGTTCATCTTTACCTCAAAAACCCACATTAACTACGTGTTTACCCTTTCAATCAGAGATTTTTAAAAGACACTGTAAAAGTCGGTAGACAACAATCCACCATCTACTGTACATGACATCAGACAGACTGCAATAAGTTACCTCAGAGGATCCCCCGCCCCCAATCCAAGCCCCGTCACGGTTCCCTGACAACTCCCCCACAAGACGTGCTTCCTTAATGTTGTGGATGGATGCAAGATTCCCTCCGTTTTTCACACAGTACCCCTGAAGGTAAACAGAGAATTAAGATCATGATCAGAAGGCAAAAGAAACATTTAATTAAATTGAACTGAAATTAAGAGCTGTGGCAGATTGTTAAATCAATCCACACAATGTTCATTCATGCTCATCAAGTTGGCACTTTAAATCAGTAATATTCCATTACTCACCTCTGCCTCAGACCAAGGTAGGCTGGTGGAGAAAAACCTAAAGCAACGATGTGCATGACGGGTCCATCCCTGTTCACATGGGGCCTCTTTCAGCAGAAAACAGAAAAGTAAGCCAGATCCAATGATAGTATATTCTCTCTAAAGTAGAGAAGATAAAGTATGCTGAACTGGTAGAGGAAGCGGGGCAACAAGGTTGGTAAGCACACGAGGATGGTCACTCAAAGGAGCTGTCTGAGGCTGCTGAAAGGGGCGAGCCAGTGGTTGTTGCTGAGACGCTAGTAGACTACTTGGGGTCGTGAATGAACCTGAACTAAAACAGAGATAATCTTGGTGTATCTGTTGTTGTCTCTGGAAGTGGCAGGTGTTCTAACCCATCATGAATATGGAGGGGGTGGGTCTGGGATGCCAGACATCACAGTTGAGCCTTCTGGAAGTGTCATCACAATAACTCCAACAGACCTTACGATACTATATGTAACAAAGTTTTGATCCAGGCAACAGGTGATTTTAGGCCAACCCACCTGAAGAATCAGACAGCTGCTCCTCAGTTTCACCATCAGTCGTGGCCTCTGGAGGATGGAGAGAGAGAGAGAGAGAGACACCATGGTCAGTGTGACACTTTTTTTTCCCCATGATAAAATACTTCTCAAAGCATGTTGACTGTTGCCTTATATTCATGCATTCTTAGCCAATTCACAACATCCTCTACAACCAAAAAGAAGAAAACATCCATTAACTTCAACCAAACAGACATTTGTGACTACAGGTCTAGATTTGTTGGAGACCTGCCAGGCTACATGTTTTAAACATTAACAAGTGACCATGCCAAACCACAACACTCAAAGTTCCTAGACCCTTGCTCTGCATCAGAATCCTTGTGAATTCATTTTTAAGAGCAAACAGTTTGAACCATCCAAGTGGTTCCTTGTATAATCATAACTCCCTTACCAGTAGTTCCAGTTTGGGCAGATTCAGTCTGGACTTCAGGAGTTGGGGTGGCAGCCATTTAAAAGGTCTGAAAATCAGAAATGTAGCTATGCCCTTACCAGTAGCTCCAGCAGATGTAGTTTGGTTTGGGGGATTTGGTGTTGGGGTGGAAACCACAGCATCTTCACTTGCGCCATCTTGGGATTCCACATGAGTGAGGGGGCCAGAGAGAAGCCAAGGGACAGACTTACACATTTTATACAGAAAACAAACTGGCAGAAAACCACACACACAAAAACTAAAAAGAAACACCCTACCAGTAACTTCAGTTTGTGCAGAAGTTGTCTGGTTGTGGGGATCGGGGTGTTGTGGTGACAACAACCACATCATCACCTTGGCGGTCAACTGCAGAGGCCTTAAAGTTCACATCTCTCTTCTGAAAACAGAATGCTGTTCAAAAGAAAACAAAACGAGTGACTATTTCAGACAGGATTTCAAGACAAAATGCAACTAACAGAAACGAGGAGAAAACTTACCATTACAGACACACGCAATGAGGAAACACACAGCTACCTTTGCAAAAGAAGCCATGTTTACCAATCAATAAACAACAACGGAAGGGATAACTCCACGGAAACATTAACGCAGTCTTATAAAGGCACGACGCCCTCGTTCTCGTTTCAATTATAATTAGGGTCATGTGAGTTACAGGTGTGCATCGTTTAGTGAGGCAGCCTAATCCAGCGCAACCGTGTGAGTGTGCCGTAACAGCGAAGCATAGCCGAATGAGGGCATGGTTTCGCTTATTATCTTTCAAAGCACCTGTTTATCACCATCAATTTGGCTTCATTTTTCAGTCAAGAATGTTGGCCTCTGTCGGCAATGACCGCTTAAGAGGTTTCTTATCCATTGCGTTGTTGCCTGAAATGTGTATTGGATAAGTCATTCCATGTCAAGTGTGACAATGGCTCCCACTCGACCGTCTCAGATTTGGCTGAAAAAATCAAAGGTTGTTCCATACACTTCTTCATAGGTATAGTCCCAAATATTAGCTCTCTACTCCCAATAGTTTGTCACAAAAGATGTTTTAGCAACTATGTCATGTGCATTTTCAGACGCTTTTTTTAGCAGCGTTTTCTGAAGAGCCCATTTTCAAATTGCTATACCCTAGAAAAGTATTTAAGCTAGCTTCCTTCAAACTTTCTAGGCTTAAAATCTGATACCATAACTTGAATAATATGGATTCCAAGGGTGTGGCTTGGGTATCATAGTATTCAGGGTGCTTTAATTTGCTCGAGAATTTACTCTACGCTCTGTTGCAGCATCTTTGAAGGCCTGTAGAAAGCTCAATGTTAAAGCTAGAGACTTGATATAATACACAGATTTTACACAAACACAGTTTAAGCTCTGTCATAAACTTACCTTTTTCTACCATTTGAATGTGCTTCCATAGGCCATTGAATGCTGGGCGTGCAAAAAAATCCCATATTTTCAAAAGGATATTTTGAGAAAATTAGGCAGAAGACCATCAAACATTTTTGATATGTTAAGAACAAATATCTAATCTTTCCAAAATAAATTCTTTCATGTTGGTAAATGCTGTAATTTTTTTGCTATAGCATGCCAAAAATTGCACAAAATGGGTTTTCATCCATTTTCAAGCTTTAATATCTTCCAGACCATTCATCACATAAGGACATTGTTTATTACAACATCCAAAGCATTTACCAACATGAAACAATTTTTTTGGAAAGATTACATATTTGTTCTGCTGTGCTAGTCGCACTCTGTTCATGACTTCTAATCGACATGAGCATCATCAGCACCCTCATGATCATCAACAGCATGAACTCGATGAAGTCAGTAGAGTCGTATGCCGGCAGGTTAAGTAGTGTCTCTAAATCCAGACGCAATGATAATAAAAATAGACGGACTGTACATTGTTTGCTCTCGGTCACCTCACGGCATCTCAGGTCGTCAAGGCGATGTGCTCGAACCAAACACATGACATGAGCTTCACCACGTACCTCCAGGATGTTCTCATCTCATCTAACACTCCCCACCCTCCCTCCCGCCCTCTCCCCCTGTGTCCCTTTCTTTCTGTCTCTCCCTCTTGTTCCCCCCATCCCTGCAGGCCTCCGCCCCATTAACTTTCCATTATTTACACCACCATGACCTTCTACTGTTCTCCTGGGCAGCCGTGGCACCGTGCCAGTCTCCCGTGCCCGGGAATGCTCAAGGACACTGATTCATGTGGTCACCGCGGACGGCACGACTTCTAAAGGCCAACATCAGCCTGAAGAAGAGAAGAAATGGAGAGTCTGTCCCTAACTCTATCTGTGGGATAAAACAAGGGGCGGATTGGAGGCAGAGGTAGAGGTAGGCAGAACTGGCAGACTATGAGGGCTGATGGGCAGGTGGAGTTGGCTGGTGAAGGTGGCCTCTCCCCTTTCCCCATGCCCTCAAGGCTTGAACTTGGCACTGTAAACATTGACAAAAAACATGCCCACTAGACGCCACAAGGCAAGGCAATAGCAGAGCTAATCCTATGAGAATGACCACAGTAGGCATCACAAGGGAACTTTACATGGCATACTAATAACCCACTGGCCTCCATTACCCAAGGCTGCCACAGGTAAGGACGGTACCTGGAAGTGCCCTGACAAGTGCACCGGCATTCAAGAGAGGCCATGGAGATGCACAGACCGCTGACTCAGACCGAATAAGTAGCCTTGGGAAGGCATTATCTCCTGGATGCGCTATCTAAAGGCCATTTCCCATGGCAACAAAGGCCATTCGACCTAGAATGGGACAGCACAGTGGGGGGGGGGGCGGGGGGTTTGATGATTTGATGATACTGCTGTTTGTGTAGCATGCACCCTTGTTCAACCCCTTAACCAAGCTTTAAAAGCTTAATGCTGAGCATGTAGACCGCGCAAGGAGGAGTGCCGTAGCGGTTAATCCTGCCCTGACAAATGGCTGACACTCTGCAGAAGTGCGGATCAGGATGAAACCCGCTGGAGCCCGACTCGGTCCTTCACTTTGTAGGTCATCTGGCGATCTGGCTGATCTGGTGAACGATGGGACACCTCCAGGGCTTCTGTAATTGAAATTTCATGTTAAACCTTGATTATGGCAGGGCCGTTAAAATACCTGCTAATGAGCGCTCATCCATCTGATCCTACAGGTTCTTCCTTGGCGAAAAGATACCCCGGAGGGAAGCATTAAAGCGATGGAAGTCCGTGGAAAAAAATGGAAGTGAGGGATGTATAAATCCGAAAAAGAAAGGGAACACGGTGGACTGAACGGGAATAGAGAGGGAGAAAATGTGCGTTGCGAAGGCGAAGCGAAATTAGATGAAATAAGCGTGGCTTAGGAAAGGTAGACGGTGTTGGATGGAAAGTGAGAGTCTTTTCTGTCCGAAGACAAGTGGTCTTCATTTGAGATGGTGTGGGGGTGGTCTGAAAGGTTGAAAGAAAGAAAGAAAGAAAGAAAGAAAGAAAGAAAGAGTGTGAGGGAGACAAAACACAGAATACTGGCTGGCTTTGATTTGGCTGCTGCATTCTAAGCTGAAGGCTATCTGAGTCTTGATCTTGCAGACCATACAGATGCATATAAAAAGGGCTGTGGATTACAGTGATATATCCCCCTCACCACGTGTTTAGAGTGTGATGGCATGGTCCCTGAATGTACACTTACATAACCCCCTTGGAATTAGAGAAGTGGGTGCTGGCTGTGACTGCAGGAGATCTTATGGATGGCGGGCCTATGTATACAACACGTAACATTTCGGAGCTGTCTAGTCGCGAGTGGAAGAAGTCTGTCCTTAGCCGGAGGATGTTTAGACTCCTAATGAATAAGAACAAATGCACTGAGTTGACGAGTTAGACCGCAAACAAGAGAGACGAATGGATATAAATTCAGCGAGCGTTTACGCTCTCGCCTCAGCTTTTGTTTGAAGCGCGTGGATTTCATGTTTGTCAGTAGATCAAACATCTCTTTTCAGTGTTCAAACAAGTCCTTTCATCCATGTTTGACCTACATATACTTTTAAGATATATATGTTCTTCTGTGAGCAGAGGCTGTTGCACACCAACGCCACCTTACGTCTGTCTCCCAGGAACGTCTCTCTCGAGGACCTGACTGACGTTTTTCAAGTTTATTGATATCATGGTTAAGCCAAAAGACATAAATAATGGGGGAAAGTTTTGGACTCACTTCTCCTTTCCTGTCATGGAACATTTTGTATTCTTGCATATCTTATTTATTATTCCTTTTCTTCTTTGTCTCTTCTCACAGCTTTGTTTGGTTTTCCTACTTCAACTTTCCTTCAAAAAAAAAAAAAAGCATTTAACAGTCCTTCCTCGTCGGGCTTTTATTTACATTTCGTGTCTGTCCTTTGTTGACTGTGTGAATTATTATTGAGCTTTTGCCAAGATGATCTCAGTAAACACAGAACAACCACTGTTTCGTTTCCAGGAGGTCCATTTTTCTTTTCTCTGTCTCTCTTCCTCTCTTTATCGGCCTCTTTCTCCACTTTTTCTTTCCTTGTCATATTTTCCAAGCAAAGAACATTCTGTTTTTCTAGAACATTCTATACTTCTCCTCCATACAGGCCACTTACTCTTGGTCATTGAGTCAGCATCCAGACCACTGCATACACCAAGTAAACACGTGACTTCTCTTCCTAGGAAGACGCTTATTTCCTTGGCTCCTAAGGAAATAATCTACGGATGTCCTTTCAGCCAAACATTCCGTGTCCCTCCTTCAGATTCCATTTTGCACCATGATTTCCCTCTCCTCATGAAGAGCTCCCAGCCTCCCTGGTCTGGTCTTTGAGTACCCCCCACCTCACTCTGCGTTCTCCTTCACTGATGTGCAGTCCACTCTACCTGGGTTATTATGGGATGAATAAAGGTGTCTCCCTCCCATGCCTTGTCTTTTCATTTACTCTTTTAAGTTCACGGTTAAAGGTTGTCTCACTTGAGTGGGTTAAGGATACAAGACCTAATGTACTCAAGTCTGGGCTATTAGCCCTATCCCTCAACCACTCTTGGCTCGGAGACAACTATTTCTCTGAGAAAACACGGCACGTTGAACTTTATTAACTGAGAAACATGGACAAAAACCCATTAGTCTGGCTTAGATAAGTCACTGTTAATGAAATCCCCACGATAAGGCCCGGGCCTCGATTCCTCCTCCTCCTCCTCCTCCGTATGCATTTCATGCGCCAGTTGATATGGTCGTATATAATATTAAAAGGAATGTGTCTGAAAGCTGTCACCCAAAATAGCCTGAAAGAGGTTTGAGCATGCAGAGTCGTGGGGAAATCTTGTGCCTCGAAAGGCTTCAAATTTACGAGGCCTTCGAAATGTAGCAACAGGCCGAGTACCGACTGTGTCTTACATAAACCAGCTGATGCGTGATTTTAAAGAGCATTTGGTGAAGAGAAGGTGTGTACCACATCTAATTTACTCCTGTTCCATGAGGTTCTGCGTGGTTCTGTGTGCTGTTCTGTGTTGTTGGTGTCTATTGTTTAGGCACAACAGTAGTGTCTTGTGTTTCTGCATGTGTATGTGTGTGTGTGTGTGTGCGCCTGCCACTACTGTTCTGATGACAGATGAGTCAGTGGTGCTTGAGTTGATGGGAGCCGTGTGTGTGTGTGTGTGTTGGGGGGGCATAGGGACAGAGTCATGAGATCACTTATTTATCCTGCTGTGCTCATATAGTGCCTCGCATGATGTGATGCCCCTTCACATGGCAGCCCCACAGCTGTTGTAGAGAGTGGACAATAGCAACATGTCAGTAGTAAATAGTTTAGCAGAACAAATGGTCACTTGTTCTAATTCTGTCATAGTTGTTGTCAATACATCTCTCTTTCATCCTGGTTCAGACAAGGGGACTTGTCATGGCTGATTTGAAGGTAAAAAGTCTTCTTTTCAGATCTGGATAAAAGTCTTTTGTTCTTGGCATTCAGGAAAAATCTTGAAAAAACTTCTGAAGTCAGGCAGTGTGAAGCAAAAAAAGTTTATTTTGGTATTATAATACCAACAGCATAAACCTCGAGACTATACTGGTTTTGCAGAGTATTGCATTCCCTTTTTATACAACTGATGAATCTTCCAAAATCTTCCTTGACCATGTGTCATTTTTTAAGTAGCACTTGAGAGAAACGGGATGAGTCCCAGGTTAACAATGAATAGCTTCTGGGAAATAAGTGGGGAGCTCCCAGCAGACATTCAGATAGTTCCCCTGATACACCTACTTCCAAGCCCAGCTTAATACATTTCACACATCAGTATGTTTTCTATACTTGATACACATTTAAACACAGAGTGCACATAATCTAATTTATTTCAAAAGTGTAAATCATTTCAGTAGTTTGTCAGGCTACCATGGTTGTTATACTGATTGTTAATTTTCTTCACACACAGATTACTGAATGTTCCTTCACATGTTTTTCACCACAGACTCCTTGGTGAGAGTGTTGTTTATCAACAGATCACATTTGGTTGAATCGAATTGACCTGTGCAGCTGGCAGAAACTTTAAACAATGTCCTGAGCAGT
Organism: Clupea harengus; assembly: GCF_900700415.2. Classification (NCBI taxonomy): domain Eukaryota; kingdom Metazoa; phylum Chordata; class Actinopteri; order Clupeiformes; family Clupeidae; genus Clupea; species Clupea harengus. The sequence continues at coordinate 3,640 of NW_024879885.1, read as the reverse complement.
TGTTGACCTTTTCTGTTGTGTCTGTAGCCAACACCATTCCCCCGACAGCTGCAGTCAAACTTGCATGGGAATTTGAACGAGGCCCTAAACACGAGCACACGACCTGCCCTTTGCGTACATCTGCCTCTGTCAAACTTACCCAAAGAGATAAATAAATCACAAACTAATGTGTCTGAGTCACGATGCTGATTAGCGTAATGAATGCATGTCCACGATGCACATCCGACTCAGACGCGGAAGCTTTATTTGCTTGCCCTAAGCCACGAAACAAAATGCATCGTAGTCTCACTCACTAATTGTCCCCGTTGCATTGCAACTCTGGGAAATGGGTGGAGGAGCATAAGTTAATTTGCAGATACATTCATCTTTCTTGCGCTCTCTCTCTCTCTCTCTCTTCTTTCTCTAGTCCATTAGCGAGGATGCCAGGCCTTTTGCAAAGTATTCTGAAAGTAGCTGCTGACATAATCAGCTGCTTGTGTTTAAGCAGGACTAAAATTAGATTGACATAGCCAAATCTTTGTGTGCACGGCTAATTAGATTTTAGTCCTGTAACTGTGGGTATTGTGCCGCACCAATAGGCCTCCTTCTGGTCCACCGCTTCCCTTCTTCCCCCTCCCCTCATGTGGAGACACACGTAGGCCACCCCACCCTGCTAGGCTTAATCAGGTTACCTGGTGCTCCTTTGACCCCAGGAACCAAACCTGATTTGTCTGCAGCATGCCAGCACACTTGAACGCAATGTTCTGTCTCAGATTGCCCCCCCCCCCCCCCCTCCCAACACACACCCCTCCTCAAGTCAGCCAGCTTCATCCTATTTACCACACATACTCATTCCACCTACTTGAACAAGACTGACCCCAGCACAGCACCTACCCATTTATTTCGTATAATGCCCTCCCTTTCTGACTACGAAGCCAACAGTACATCTGCCCTAAGACAGGCTTAAAGAGGTGGAGGTGGAGGAGGAGGTATAGAAGAAGGAGGAGGTTGTTAGTTTCCAGACAGGCCATTTTGTCAGCACCCCTGTCCAGACTCCTGCCTGCACAATGCCTCACATCCAAGCCCCGGCTGCAGCGCTGGCCTCATCTGGAGTGGCTGGTCTGCGGGGTAATAATGTGCCCAAGATGAATAATATGTGAGGAGTGCGGGGCTAGGGGTCCTCCATACATCTGCGCTATTGTGAGCTACTAATCCCGCTCTCCCCCATCCTCTCCCATGACCCTTGACTGAAATGGGAGCTCTAAACTAGCGTATACTAACACCCAACACCCCCCCGAACATTCACTCCGATCCCAGGGTGAATGAGTGTTGAACTAACACTACCCCTTCACCGCCACCCCCGCCACACTTGAGATTTTCCGATTGACATATTTATGTCCTGCGTGCTTGCGGGGTGGAATGCAGTCGATCTGTAAGTCGTGCTCGGGTTTTTATGGCCGATTGTAATCCCGCTCCCTCGCTCTGGTTTGAGTCTGGATCCGTTCGAAGGGCTAATCAGAACCAGTCCGCTCTGCTCCGCAGTATCGGAGTTGACCCCAGTGGGGTCCGTGTGTTGGTTTTTATGTCTCGGGATGTCGACGAGTATGTCTGAACAGTGCGCTAGTGTGTTTTTTTAGTGTGTAAGACAAATGTGGATATGTGTGTGACAACATGGTTCAAATCCACCAAAGGTCAATGGGAAAAACGTCGACCCTGTGTTAGCAACATGTCGAGCTATCAGCAGCCAGTACTGGTCATGTCATCACTGCTGTTTACACTGTAATGTACTGTAACAAACTATAAATGCCTACAATTTTTTGATCATGCTGTGCTTGAAGCAACATTAAGCAGCATTTTGCCCACTTTTTGAGATATGTGTTTAAAGGCAACTACTTTAGGTATCATTTAATTGTCAAATTCCTTTTGATGGTGTGGTGACTTGATGGACATAAAACACACTGTTGTTCCCACCCGTGCGCTCAGGCTTTGCGCTCTTTAAGTTCTACAGTCCGGAGCAGGAAAACTGTGATACCAGTTAACATGCTAGCATGCTTTTTTCAGTGCCGACTGCACTGTGTTGGTGATTGCAAGGCTACTGCATATCTGCTAGCTAGTCAGGAATTCTGTTCTGCATGCCTGCTAGCAAGACACAATTCTGTGTTGAACATTGTGCAATAAAAAAAACAGACGACAGACAAATGAAGAATGTACCTTGCATACCTTAACATTCACAGCAAACACAGACCTGATATCCTCAGAAATCCCAATCCCATCCCAAGTCCCATCCCAAACCCAAATTAAGATGTACCAGGGTAATACTTTTGAATTTGCCCACTTGTAGGTCACATTAAAATGACGCAAGAGGGGTTATTGAAGCACATTGGGTAATGAAAATGATTATCCTGGTACGTCGTAATTTATGTTGTTAACAAATACCCAATGATATCAGGTGGACCAGTACAAAATGATCGTGTGTGTTTGTTTTTGTACTCCCTTAAGTCACCATGGACATGAAGTAAACTCCCATGTCTGTAAACATAAGTGCAAACCTAGAGCACCTGCATGTTCTGTTTGCCTTCATGGGCCGGTGTGTATTTCTTATGAATGGCGGCACACAGAGGGCCTTGTGCCTGGAGAAGGTCTGTGTGTGTATGTGTTGTGTGTGTGTGTGTGTGTGTGTGTGTGTGTGTATGGTCCAGATGAGTTTCCACTGCAGTGGAGCAGAGCGCATGGTAATAGAATGGGGGTAATCCCCGTGAGCTGCCTGACCTGGCACCCCATCAGGCCTGGATTCCACCCCGGGCTGCAGGTGTGTGATTGGGGCTGCCTTCAGTCAGGCAGTGGTGAGTGTGTGAGTGTGTGTGTGTGTGTGTGTGTGTGGATGGCCACTGCAGTCCTGTCTTTGGTTCTGTCTCGTGCCAGTGCCTGATGCCGATGCCGTGATTTGGAGGGTGAATCTATAATGTGTGTCTCAAAGCAATGTCCCTCCATTTCTCTGCCTTTCTGTCTCTTCCCATCTCTCTCACTCCGTCTTTCTCTCTCTCTCCCTATTTTTCTCTCTCTCTGTCTCTCTCTGTTCTCTGCATCTCTCTCTCTCTCTCTCTCTCTCACACACACACACACACACACACACACACATATACACACACACACATATACACACACGCACACACACACACACACACACACACACATACGCACGCAAGCATGTGTACATATGCACACAAAAGTATTCACATACACACCCACACACACATAACAATGATGCACGGTGGCTCAGGTGCTTGCACTGCCGCCTCACAGCAAGAAGGTCATGGGTTCGCTTCACTTGGTCCCCGGGCGCTTAAAAGCTGCCCACTGCTCCTGGGGTCCTGGAGGAAGGACAGTCCGGGATGGGAAATGCAGAGATTAAATTTACAGCGACCTCAGCCTGCATGTGCCTGTGTGTGTGTGTGTGTGTCCTGTGTCGCCACTATATATATGCACATTGTGTTGCAGCGCTTGTGCGAATAAAATCTGACAATTATTATTATTATCACGTATGCACAAAGGCATAATTACAATTTGAATAACTTCCATTGTGTTGGATCTCCTCTTTCTCACACTCATAAGCGCGTTACATCTAGGGTGCTTTACAGTCTACTTTATCTCTCTCTCTATA
>NW_024879884.1:30000-35000 GCF_900700415.2 Clupea harengus | reverse complement strand
AGCCTCCTCAGGCATTGCGGCCTTGCTGAGTCTTCCTCCTACTCTCAAGACTCCGTCCTCCAATACAGGATCCAGCTTGTAGATGGTGCTGTACCGCCTTAGTCCTTTTCCAACAAATTTCGTCTTTTCCAGCTTTGCCATTTCCTCTGGAGAGCTTTGATGTTGACAGAACCTTATAATTGCTTTCTCCGCCCTCATCAGGTCCTCCAGGGAAATACATTGGCTGCCAGGTTCGTTCTTGCCAGCTTTTCTCTTGCTGTCCAGCATTTTGCTCTGGCTTCTTGTCTGTGATTGTGGAGACACTTTCCAATGCATCTTTCTATTCACACTAAGAGCAAGCAGAAGGTTTCTCAATTTCAAGTACCACACGACAGCTCTTTTTAACTTATTCCAACTTGAAAAGTATTCAAGCAACTGCCATGTTGGATTGTTCTGTGTCTTGATCACAGCGCTGTACACTGCTGTGCATCTCTTGACCTCAAGGTCATTCTGTGAGAGTGGCATGGCTTCTACTGGGTTCTGTGGCCACTCATCTTCTGATTTCCACAGGAACTCTGGTCCGTGGGTCCACTTACTGCATTTGATGAATCTTTTGTCTTCCATTGACATTTCTTTGTCATCTAATGTCTCATTAAAATCATGATTGTACTGTTGTAAAAGCAAATCTTCCAGCTTCGCAACTGATATTCTGTTGACAGTAACATTCTGACGCCCATTGCTGTCTGTCATGACACTGTCATCTAGAGGACCATTAACAACCCACCCCAATAGGGTCTTCACCGCATACGGCCCTTTTTCACGACTGTTTATAATTTCCCATGGTTCAATTGCTTTAGGAGCATTGTTTCCAATCAATAACTCCACTTCAGCTTTGATTTTCGGGATCTGGATCTCACTCAAGTAAGGCCACCTAGATAGCTCTTCTGTCTTTGGAATGCTGTCGGTGTCCACAGGCATGGTCTTTTGCGTGTACACCTCAGGCAGTGCAATAAAGTTGTTTTCATTCAAAGCACTAACCTCTATTCCATTCGCCATGTATGCAATCACAGATTGTTCTTGATTCATTGTCTTCAACAGGATGTTGGTCCTTTTTCCTCTGATGTTAAGCTTGTTGAGGAGATTTTCTGTGCAAAAAGTAGCAGAGCTGCCAGGATCTAGAAAGGCATAGGTGTTAATGATCTTACTACCTTTTGTGCATTCCACTTGAACAGGTACAATGGACAAAGTGCATTTCTGTACATTACCGGCCCCAGTATGTTCATCAGCTTTGACAGACACCTGCATGCTGTTCAGTGTTGTCTCTTTGGCTTCCTTTGTTTCTTTTGCCTTGATGTGCAAGGCACTTGGATGCTGCTTCTTACAGATGGTGCACTGGAGACGTTTCGCACAGTCCTTGCTGATGTGTCCAGCCTTTGCCAGACATCCAAAGCAGACTCCATTCTGCATCACAAATTCTATTTTCTCTCTATGTGGCTTTGAATCAAACTGAGAACATGTCATGAGCTCATGCTTACCATTGCAGAAGAGACATGCTTTGTCTGGCACTGTGTTTTGGTTTGCTCTTGGTTTGTCTCGTGTCATGGTTTCTTCTGACGTTCGCTGAATCGGCTTCACGTCAACTTGCGTAGCAAAACTACCTTTAGGAAGTGGCTTCATTGGGGGTCTGGATTTGACCTTGCTGGAGCCAGATTCCTGAATGTCACCAAAAACTGGATCTGAGACAATGGTCGCCTGTTTTTCGATGAAGGATACCAGGTCAGCCATTCTCACTCTGATATTGCGTTGTTGTATTTCACAGGCCTTTGAGCGCCATCTTTCTCTTAATTTATATGGCAATATGAAAATGATATTTCTCATGTTCGAAATTGTGTCCAACTCTTCCATGTACTGAAGCTGTTCCATGGCATTGCAGCAACTTCTCAAAAACAATGCAAAGTCCTGCAAAGCTCTTGGTTCTTCTGATTTTATCACAGGCCATGAGAGGGCCTTTTCAATGTAAGCACATGAGATCCTGTAGGCATTGCCAAAATGCTCTTTAACCCTTTGAAGTCCACGCTCCCTGTGCAGGGATATGGTGGTTTTTATGGGGAATTGCTTTTAAAGCTCAACCAGTTTTTGTCGGAGAGACATAGAAATTACACCCCCAGAAACCTTGAACCCTTTTCTTTTCAAATTTACACAGTTTGAAACAAAAATATAAATAAGCACTTTGTAAGGAGAATAGGACTAGTCTCTTGCACTTTTCAGTCTCTGAGTGAGGTTTCAGCTCCTAACGACCCGCCTATTTGCAAATGACAGCTATTCATATGATAAGGGTATGGTAATTCAGTGATCTCTATTGGGCCATGGTGTGTCAAGAAATCCTGTGGGGGGTACGGGCCACAAAGACATTCCAGGGCCATTAGGTAAGGGCCATTGTTCTTGTCTGAGGTGTCCCAGGTGTGTTTACACCTAACTCATCAATATGCATTTGTAGGGACACTAGTTTTGAAAAGGTACAGGTCACTCTAAAATTATAAATATATAGTAGTGAAACCACACACACTTTCTAAATGCTAAACTCACCTTTGTAAAACTAACACTTATGTTTATAAAGTTCAGAGTTCAAAAGCCTTGCTCCAAAATCTTTACAATGTATTTTTTGTACAAAGTCTGAGCACCTCTGAAAGTATGTTTTTGGAAGGGTTTGTTTAGATTTGATTTAAATTAAATATTTTTTTACTACATTCCTTTCATTCCCATGTTATTATTGCTGAGGTATTCTAGAATATAATCATACATGCCACTTTTGCCTCAATGTTTTTAGTTAGGTGAAATAAACAAAAATATAAAGGCATGGCAGACTACCGAAGAGAGTGAAAAACAGGCTCGGACTCAGTAGTGTTAAGCAATTGCCTTGCTTTTCTATAGCCTCTATTTGCATCCATGAATTGGCAACTTTTGACTAGCTGCTGAGCTTGTCCTTTTGTGTACTGGATGAGGAATTGAAGTCTGTCTTGGTTATTGTCTGTTCTGCTTTCAATGATGTGTTCAAATGAATGAATAAAGGAATTGTACTGCAAAATATTTCCATCAAAAACTGCAAGATCTCCTTTCGGCAAAGTATGCAACAATTGCTGTTTAACTAGGAGACTTGTCAACTGATTTTGCTTTTCAAGAATTTTGGAAAGATTGTCAGGTTCTTGTCCTCCCTGTGGAACTGCAAAGCTCTGTGAAGACGGATTCTGGAGAGTGCGAGTGCTCTGTTCATGGACTGGTCTAGTAGCACTGAAAGACTGGGTAAAAGATGGCATTCTAGGCGTTCTGGCTGTTGTGGGCAAAACAGGGAATTGCACATGAACTCCATCTTTAGGCCTTGTATCTCTAACAGTATGTTCAGCAATTTGCTCAGAAATCTTTTCAACATTTTCTTCAAGGTAAGAATTCATTGCATTCAATTCTGTATTGTTCGTTACATCTAAAGTTGTATTATCAACAGCTTGTGCTTCAGCATTTCTGAGATAGTTAATTTTGGCTGTAGTTGCAGACAATTCAGCTTGTAAATTAAGAGTCTCCATTCTCTTTCTGAGTTTTTCTTGCTCATCCTCTAATGCATGCTTTTTCTGTAAAGCTGCAGCTTTAGCGAGTAGTGCTGCTCTTTCTGCCTCTGCCTGGATGCGCACAGATGCTGTGGATGAAACTGACCTGTTGCTGCTCAAAGACAGCCTATCGTCCTCAGTAGGCCCGACACTTATATCAGCACTACTTTCCAATCCAGTATAGGAAACTGTTACATCATGCACAGGATTTTCAATTGAATTTATCCACCTAGTGACATTAGACAAAAACGTGCTTATCTGTTCAAGCCTCGGTGCATACCAGGATTTTGTATCCTCATTTCTATCTTCCTCTTTTAACGTTTCTTGGTATGACCCATGAAGAGATCTGAATTCCTCCAACATTGTATTAAACATAACCATATTACTTTTCACTTCATGAAGACTTGTTTCGTCATCCATCAGAGTATTTACAATGTTCATTCGTCTCGTCAGATGCGACAATTTGCCAGATCTAGATGAGCGCAATTTCATTTCTTCATTGAGGTTTTCTTCAGGTAGGCCCAAACTCGCCTCCTTCACGGGATCAGCCATCTTAGTTCAATTTATAATTTTCATTCGTTATCTCAAAAATAGTTCTTCAAATTCATACTCCAGAATTTCAACAAAAAGCCTTTTCTATCTTGTTCTCATTTGCGGTAATTGCGGTAGTCCATATATGCCCATACGGCTTCAATTCACCGACGTTAACTCAAACAATTAACATCGGGTTTTTAACCAAAAATGCTCCGTCTTTCTTGGGTTTTAAATGTGCACAAACAAGGTCTTCAAAAGTATAGTCCATCCATATTGCATTTAATTTCAATGGAAAGCGTACATACCTCCGATACAGTTTAATTGATTTGTTTGTTTGTTGCGCGTGGCGCGCTGCCGCGCTGGCTTGTTCCTCAATGCAAACTTCGTTGTAATCCAAGGGTGCTTGTTCCAAGAAATCCAACAGTAATCCACAAATATACAGCAACGATCCATTAAAAGGTCCAAAGTTGCGGCATTATTGACTTTTTGTAGTGGCTAAATCTTGCCAATTTGTTTGACCACTTCTTGGAGTTCCCGGCGATTGTGTCTTGACGCGTGATTTAAATAGAGTCCATGAGACGTGGATATAATTAACTTGTTTCCATTTATTTCGTACAACAAAAGTAAATTAAAGCATTAAAGTATTTTTCACGGTCACGATTCACGCCTCCCGGTCCCGGTCACGGTCAATAATGATATGCGCAGGCCACCGGAACTCCCCACTCTCCTTGGCCTGGCACACCCTTATCCCAACGCCAATCAATGTCTGACCTATAGGGGGCACACACTCAGAACCAATCACAACTTCCTAATTTGGGATAATTCAGTACAAATCAAATCACCAACAACAATACAGTCACAAAAACTGAAATATCCACCAAATACTCC
>NW_024879884.1:0-12500 GCF_900700415.2 Clupea harengus | reverse complement strand
ATTAACAAAATATGCACTCTTGTAAAATAATAGGATAAAAGGACTGGTAAAAAGTGCTAAGTTGATATAAAGTGCTAAAAAGTTAAATGCTAAGAGGTTAAGTGCTAGAAAACCACACAATCAAAAGTGAAAACATACAAATATAAATAAGTGCTGGGTAAGAAGGTAAAGCCAACAAGTAAGAGGAAAAAATAAAAAGCACACAGACACATAAAAGAAACACAAAAACAAAGGGATACCAGTCCTAATAAACTAAAACCATACAGAGTATAAACGTTTAAATGGAAAATAAATAATTAATAAATAGTTAATAATGTATCTGTTTTACAAATATAAAAAAGACCTACAAGGGGAGGGAAGGAAACAGACAGGGAGACACAGGGGATAAAAGGTTTTATTTTTTAATTGAGTTTTTCGTTAAAACCTGTAGGGAAAAGTGTATTTAATTTTAAAATCCACAGCCTCTCTGCTCTTTTTCTCTGGGCTGTGGACCAGCCTGGATTCCCCTCAAGGCCGCATGTTTGAAGGTGGGAAGTGTTGTGTGTCTGAAAATGAATGACGAGGTGTGTGTGGAGTTTATTGTTACGTATGTTGCTCATTCAGAGACACTCAGACATTCACAATTAAACTAAAACTTTTAGAACAGTCAAAAACCTTCACTACGGTCATGAAGTCAAAACATTTGGTGTGTGTCACGTCTGAAGGGACCAGCATAGGTCATAAGAATATGCCATAGTCAATAAGTCAATGATATTATACCTAGTCATAATTGTTACTTTTATTTGGATTTAACTAGCCATGAGTGGACTTTGCTTGGTGAATATTCTTTGTCTCTGACCTGGGTAGTGAGGTGTGATACTGGACTCTCACCCCCCCCCCCCCAGGTCGAGACAAAGAACCCTGCATGCATGGCCCATTTGAATAGACGGTGACACCCCTTAGATATAGTGTATTTAACAGACTGTTCCCCAAGGAACAAGTCAGATATGCTGAGGTGAAGTTCTGTGAGGGAGGATGGATCTGAAAGTCTCTGTCTCACAAGTGGTCGGCCGCCATTCTTCAAGAATAAACCTGAATCCTGACTGATCAAACCTAAGACTGAATCTTCAATATATGGTATAAAACTAATTACCATCAGAAATGAAGGGACCAGCATAGGTCATAAGAATATGCCATAGTCAATAAGTCAATGATATTATACCTAGTTATAATTATTACTTTTATTTGGATTTAACTAGCCATGAGTGCACTCTCCTTAGTGAATATATTTTGGGCTGACCTGGGTAGTGAGGTGTGATACTAGACTCTCACCCCCCCCCCCCAGGTCAAGACAAAGAACCCTGCATGCATGGCCCATTTGAATAATCGGTAACACCCCTTAGATGTCAGTGTATTTAACAGACTGTCCCTCAAGGGATAATCAGATATGCTGAGGTGAAGTTCTGTGAGGGAGGATGGATCTGAAAGTCTCTGTCTCACAAGTGGTCGGCCGCCATTCTTCAAGAATAAACCTGAATCCTGACTGATCAAACCTAAGACTGAATCTTCAATATATGGTATAAAACTAATTACCATCACGTCCATAACTTGCACTGAAGACAGTGCACTCGGTCTGGTAGGCCTCAGAACTTGCACTGAAGACAGTGCACTCGGTCTGGTAGGCCTCAGAAGTTGACCTCTACTGACCTCTGTCACTAAACAACGTTGCTCACAAAATATAAATGCAGATTCTGCTTTGGCGCATCTGGGAGGACTGAAAACTGAATTTCCTAAGAAATAGGACCTTTCCTCGACAACCTGCCAGCAAAATTGGAAAAGGGTGTGTAAGCGCTCCTAACTTTTAACACTCATCAGCCTGTAACTCGGCCACAGAAATGCATGGCAACTTGGTTCAAATATTTTTTGATACACCTTGACAGCCTCTAGTCTGACCCAGAAACATAAAACTGTCTGGTATTTTCTTTGTAGATAATTTGAAGAAAGATGAGATTCCAGCTTTTCACTTCTTTATATGCGAAAAATTCCAGGAACCAAGACTAAATCCCTAACTCAGATGTGCTTGTGTGGTTTCACCCTTTTTGCTAATGTTATAGGTCAAATTTTGATTTCAGATTATTGTTCACCATTCAAATAACCCCCAATGCCACATTTAAAAAAGAAATTGCAAAAAAAATGATTTATGGATGGTCTGGACATTGAATGTACTGGTGTAGAGGCCTCTTTTTCTCATTCAGAGACACTCAGACATTCACAATTAAACTAAAACTTTTAGAACAGTCAAAAACCTTCACTACGGTCATGAAGTTCAAAACATTTGGTGTGTGTCACGTCCATAACTTGCACTGAAGACAGTGCACTCGGTCTGGTAGGCCTCAAAAGTTGACCTCTACTGACCTCTGTCACTAAACAACGTTGCTCACAAAATATAAATGGCAGATTCTGCTTTGGCGCATCTGGGAGGACTGAAAACTGAATTTCCTAAGAAATAGGACCTTCCCTCGACAACCTGCCAGCAAAATTGGAAAAGGGTGTGTAAGCGCTCCTAACTTTTAACACTCATCAGCCTGTAACTCGGCCACAGAAATGCATGGCAACTTGGTTCAAATATTTTTTGATACACCTTGACAGCCTCTAGTCTGACCCAGAAACATAAAACTGTCTGGTATTTCTTTGTAAGATAATTTGAAGAAAGATGAGATTCCAGCTTTTCACTTCTTTATATGCGAAAAATTCCAGGAACCAAGACTAAATCCCTAACTCAGATGTGCTTGTGTGGTTTCACCCTTTTGCTAATGTTATAGGTCAAATTTGATTTCAGATTATTGTTCACCATTCAAATAAACCCCCAATGCCACATTTAAAAAAGAAATTGCAAAAAAAATTATTTATGATCGTCTGGACATTGAATGTCCTGGTGTAGAGGCCTCTTTTTCTCATTCAGAGACACTCAGACATTCACAATTAAACTAAAACTTTTAGAACAGTCAAAAACCTTCACTACGGTCATGAAGTCAAAACATTTGGTGTGTGTCACGTCCATAACTTGCACTGAAGACAGTGCACTCGGTCTGGTAGGCCTCAGAAGTTGACCTCTACTGACCTCTGTCACTAAACAACGTTGCTCACAAAATATAAATGCAGATTCTGCTTTGGCGCATCTGGGAGGACTGAAAACTGAATTTCCTAAGAATTAGGACCTTCCCTCGACAACCTGCCAGCAAAATTGGAAAAGGGTGTGTAAGCGCTCCTAACTTTTAACACTCATCAGCCTGTAACTCGGCCACAGAAATGCATGGCAACTTGGTTCAAATATGTTTTGATACACCTTGACAGCCTCTAGTCTGACCCAGAAACATAAACTGTGTGGTATTTCTTTGTAAGATAATTTGAAGAAAGATGAGATTCCAGCTTTTCACTTCTTTATTATGCGAAAAATTCCAGGAAACCAAGACTAAATCCCTAACTCAGATGTGCTTGTGTGGTTTCACCATTTTTGCTAATGTTCATAGGTCAAAATTTGATTTCAGATTATTGTTCACCATTCAAATAAACCCCCAATGCCACATGTTAAAAAGAAATTGCAAAAAAATAATTTATGATGGTCTGGACATTGAATGTACTGGTGTAGAGGCCTCTTTTTCTCATTCAGAGACACTCAGACATTCACAATTAAACTAAAACTTTTAGAACAGTCAAAAACCTTCACTACGGTCATGAAGTCAAAACAATTTGGTGTGTGTCACGTCCATAAACTTGCACTGAAGACAGTGCACTCGGTCTGGTTAGGCCCCTAGAGCTTGACTCCTTCAGCTCCTGAGCTGAGATTGAGCTGAGATTCACCACTTGTGATGAAATCCTAAAATAAATGTTTAAAAATAGGAAAAAAAGCATTGGAAGTCAAGATATAGGGTCCCTAACATCTTCCCAGAGAGTTAACTTGCAGAAATTTATGTTTTTTTTCATTTTTCAAAAAAAAAAAAAAACAGTTTTCACCACATTTGATGTCAAGGTTAAGGCTGTGCCAGTGTTCTGCCGAAATGTATTAAATGGATAAGAGCATCATGAAAACCACAGAATCATTAGCCTAACCCTCTTGAGCATTACCTCATAGAATATTATGATATTATTTAATTTTCATTTTTCATTTTTTGTGAAAATGAAAAAAAAAAATATTATTATGGAATAATATCATAATATTCTGTGAGGTAATGCTCAAGAGGGTTAGGTAATGATTTTGTAGGTTTTCATGATGCATGTGATGACAAGGTTAGGGTTAGGGTTAGGTTTAGTGTGTGCTGAAATGTATTAAATGGATAGAGCATCATAAAAACCAACAGAAATCATTAGCCTGCGTTCCACACAACCCTTTTGAGCATTACCTCACAGAATATTAGGATATTATTCAATTTTAAGAGAGAAAAAAAAAAATCATCACCAGTGCTGAAAAAGGCTGGGAAATGTTTTTATATGTTTTTTCAATTAAAAAATGAAAGTAAGACTTACCAGTTTAGTACCATGCTGGTATTTTCCAGCGTACAGGTACTGAGGAACACAAACCAATGCAATTAATTACAACAGCAGAAAGGGTTCCACTCTGCCCCTATACAGTCATAGACTCAGGTTGACTTATCTGGGGAATGTCAACACGTCAGCTGAGATTCCCAGGATGAATCAGTGCTGACTGCATTACTTGATCTGACCACGCGATGGAAAATGGTGAGCTATATCAGTCTGCAAGTAACTTGTGAAAGCAGGCTGCAGTAGCAGAGGGGGGTTGCGAGAGAGAGCCATTACAAAGTCGTTAATTAGAACAAAGGGATGTCTGGAGGCCACTTGAACTTCTCTAACATTCTCTGCACAGAGCCAATGTGTCCTATTTGACCCAGGCAGGCAGTATCTACTGTCTAATAGCCTGGTTTATTAACTCTGTTGTCAGAATGATTCGAGAGAGAGAGAGAGAGAGAGAGAGAGAGAGAGAGATGTTTATCCCATGAACATGGCATGCCTTAAATGTTGTAATGTTGTAATCCAAGAATCTGTCAGGAGAAAGAGATGGATTAAGTTAAGTTATGTACATTGTATAACAAGTATTTATGTTTATAGTGTAAACTGCTGACATCATAATAAAACAAAAGGTGATTCACTGTCTAATAGACTGGTTTATTAACTCTCTTGTCATAATGATTCAAGTGTGTTTCTTGTATTGTGTCTTAGAGGCAGGGAGTGTATCACCTCTAGTGTAGTGCAGGCCTAGAGGCCTTGAGGCCTACTCTCAGCTCTGGAGTGGCACTGCCTGCTGTGGGGTGCATTAATGCTCTTTCCCAGGCTAGGGTGTCATATGTGAAGCCTGCTCTCTGCTCTGCACTCAGAGTGACATGCAGGCAGGCCCTGTGGGGGCCACGAGTGTCTATTAAGATGCAAGTAAGATGCAATTTATTTGGCCCTAAACAGAAATTATGATTTAGCACCCTATTTGACCCTGATCACAGACAAAAATCTGAGAACCACGTTGACAAAGTACAGACTCAGTGAACACAGCCTGGCCATAGAGGTGGGTATGCACAGACAAACCTGGCTGCCCAAGGAAAACAGGACTGTGCCCTCATTTGCGAACAAGGAACAGTAGAGACAGAGCTGCACCTCCCTGAACACAGTGGCACAAAAATATGAGGACATAAGACTAAATTATTTTTAAAAAGATTAGTGAGGCCCTCCCTGAGTTCCTGCTTGCGAGCAGTGAGGAGAGGCTTTCATACCTCACCGGAGAAATAGAGGAATGCCTTGTCCTTGCTGCACAATATGTATCTTCCTGCCATAAACGGAGGGAGAGCCCATAAAATAAAGAAATGCATGTATGTTCATGTCTGTTGTTGTTGTTGTTGTTAATCCCCTGATAATTATTATGTATTTGTATTATTGTTCCCACTTCTCCCTTTACCCTTCTGATGTACCCTGTGTAAAGATATATGTATTGTTTATGTAATCGCTTTTATGTATCAAACCCAAATGCTTTGGCAATACTGTACATCGTTATGGTCATGCCAATAAAGCTTCTTTTGAATTTGAATTGAGAGAGAGAGAGAGAGAGAGAGAGAGAGAGAGAGAGAGAGAGAGATGGATCGTGACTTCTCCACTCTGACTTAAGCCTGCATTCACACCTTCCTTTGTTCTGTTCAACGACTCTCTCTTTAACAAAAGAACAGCTACTGTGGGGTGCCTGTGTGCTTTTGGCCTGGCTGTGTGTGGCCTGGGGTGAGTGACCTCTCTAGGTACACTGTCAGTATAGTAGCCACGGCCTGTGAGAGAGAGAGAGAGAGACAGAGAGAGAGAGAGAGAGAGAGAGAGACAGGGAGAGAGAGAGAGAGACAGAGAATGATTCAAGTTTGAGAGAGATTGAGAGAGAGAGAGAGAGAGAGAGACAGAGAGGATGTATTTTCCTGAAAATATAATAATATCATAATATGATGCAAGCAAGCACTTGGGTTATTTGGAATCAATCAATTTGCATTCTTTACATTCTGTACAAGAATTCTTTACATTACCTTTCATTAGGTAAGGAGAGAGAGACAGAGAGAGAGACAGAGAAACGGACCGTGACTTCTCTCTGACATAAGCCTATATTCACACTTTCCTTTGTTCTGTTCAACGACTCTCTCTTTAACAAAAGAACAGCTACTGTGCCTGTGTGCTTGGGCCTGACATCAGACAGGCAGTATCTACTCTCTAATAGACTGGTTTAATAACTCTGTTGTCAGAATGACTCAAGTTTAAGAGAGAGAGAGAGAGACAGACAGAGACAGAGAGAGAGAGAGAGTGTTCTGCAAAAGCATTTTAAAAGTCCACAGATGTGCCATACACAATGCATGCAGGGCAGAATTAGGCCAATTCATAGTTTTCAGTCACGTGACTACAATAGGTAGCTGACGGGCAAAAAGAACAGCGAAACAGCGTTAAACAGTGGACAACTTCGAGCAGTGCCGCCTACTCAACTACGATCGCCATCAACCACAGACAATACCACTATAGCCAGACAGAGATATTTAGAAAAAAATAAAATGTTTGATCCATGTACTGCACCCGCTGACATTTTTATTTCTTTAACCTCGACGAAGTCCCTGCCAGCGCTCCAGTGTGGAGATATTTACATCTATCTAATAGAAAATCCATCCCCCTACACATCTCAAAAACTGAAAGCCTACAAAAGCACAGATAGTTATTTAATTTTCAGAAGTGGATGGGTTCACAACACTGTCGTCTGGAAGGTGAAAACAATAAACATCTTCATAATCAGAGCAAAGATGAGTGCCATTTAATAGCTAGCTACCAGCTAGCGAGATACCTGCTGTTAGCTACGAACTACCTGCTGTTAGCTACGAGCTACCTGCTGTTAGCTACGAGCTACCTGCTGTTAGCTAGCAGCCTTTAGCCTACCCAACGCTGTTCTTTATCATTTGACACAATTTTCTGGTTTAAACAAGTACGAACACCTGGTCTGGCGAATGACAACTTAAATTATCTTCCCATATATTTTCTACTGGCATTGTAGTATTACCAGTTGGATGACAAAATACACTAGCCTAGCCTACTTGCTTAGGTACTTGTCGCAATCTCAGAGAAGAAACCCGGTAATCCAATTTGAATTGTGTTGATGCTTTGTTTCTTGACTTTATTACTTGATCTATTCCTGTTTTAGGTAGTTATTCTGATAAATGAGGCGACCAGAACAGGGTGACTGCTTTTATTGCCAGCCCCAAAAGTATGGCTGCTTTACTGTGTGTCCGAGAAAAATTGACCCAGAAGACGTCTACAATCAACTGGTAGCAATGTGAAAAAACTCGAAAATCAGACTAAGTCCCTATTTATTTATTTATATCCCGAGGTTGCCTGCCAGTTCCAGGGTGTCAGCCCATCGTCCCAGGCCGATTTTAGTGCATCTTTCTGGGCATGGAAGTGTGAGTCAATCCGTGAGTGGATTGTGAGTGGATGTGATGGGAAAAAAAATTACCTCTTCAGCATGTGTTGACAAAGCTAAGTGTGCTTTGCAAACAGTGTGTATGCAAATGTATTAAATTGATAAGAGTTTAGGTGGTCTAACCATAGACTACATTACCCAGAGGTCCCTTATCACCTTTCATTCCTTATCTACCTTTCATTGACTCTGTATTGGCCTCAACAAGGTCATAAAACCGGTTGACGCGTTTTGCCCTTTAAGACCGCGGTAAACCTGAAACTCGTCCTCTCTCGTTCGGTTTTCGCTCCAGTGAAGTCCATTCATCACATAGAGATACCCTCCCTGCAGATGACCCCTCATCAGGACAAAGGACGACACGACGACTCATAGCTCATAGGACTTCTGATCAAAGTTCTAATCTATTTGAAATCGCTAGTTAAAACCTGAGTTTATATCAATATACTACACTGCAGCCCCGTAGTTTAATTGAATAGGAGAAGGCGACCGGATCCCTCCTCCCTGTTATTGAAGTCGACGAAAAGAATTCTTCATCCCCTTCAAGACTCACCACGACCTCCATCAGACCCGAGTCCAGTTGACGAACTGCTTTAAAGAAGGAAGAAACCCGGCATTTCCAGGCGCCTGCGTTCCATGCTGCTCCAAGGAAACCCGCAGAAAACATCTTGGTCGCCACGCAAGAGCGATCGAAGTAAGGCTGATATCTGGGCAGAATTTAGTTTTACATGTATGTTTTAATCTGTGTAATAAGTTTTGTTATTTGATTTCGTTTAAGATCTAAATGCAAACTGTAATTTCACAATCTACCCGGTCTTTGACCGTTGATAATCTTGCTTAGTTCTTTTGCTAGTTAATTAGATAGGATTGTGCATGCACTATCTCTCTATCTCTTTCTCTCTCTCTCTAACTCCCTTTTGCATCACCACACGAACATATACACGCACACATTGCAATCTCAGTGTTGTCGAAGATCTTAGTATTTGAATTAAGGCCCAGCCAGGATTTGTCCTTAAGGCAAAATCCTTTGTTCTAGGCATTCCATACTCGTGCACCTCCCCCCAACTAAAGTTGCACCTAAGCAAACTAAAGTTTCCTGTCTCGGACCCGCAGCCGCATCCGGTGACTATCCTAATGTGACGGGAGGACGGCAGTGTAGACCGACTACGCCACCCAGTTTATAGAGATGGGCCTCTAGTTTAAAGTTTAGCGTTTAGTGTTTATGTTTAGGTTCTTTGTTTGGTGGGAGCAGCACTACAGATTCATCCAGACTTCGTTTCTGATACAAAAATATACAATTTATTACAAGCACTAAAATATAAATACAACACAAGTCCATATGAATCAGGCCGTAGGCCACTGCCGAAGGAACCACAGTCTACAATGTCCAAGAGTCCGCCGTATCCAAAGTCCGCAAGCAAAGTCCGTCAGCATCCACCACCGCACCACAGCTGCTCACGTTGGTCTGTCAATCACGCACACTCGCACGCACACAGAGAGAGAGAGAAAGCCAGTATCTCCACAAGTAGCAATACACTCACAGCAAACAGAAAGTAAATAACCAACACACGAAAAGATAATATCAACCAAAAGTAAATCAACCCAAAGAAAATAGCTACTTGTGATAGTCCGTGAAGCTCTACTTTGTATGGTGCTAACCGTAATTCCTCAGCTTATTAGTGGACAAGGCACACTCACCATTGAACCGAGAGCAGACGAATCTAGCTCTCAGTCAATATTCATTCAGGCTTCTCTCAGTCAAACGGACGACTCAGGTCAGCTCTTTCCTGGCAACCCACGAACGTAGAAGACGGGGATCTCACCGGCCTCCACTCCAACGCAGTAGGGAACCAATCAACTTCGGATCTCGTTCAACAGACGTCCGGTAATCCAGTAAACGCCAACGAAACACAAAAGCTCTGCCACAGACCCGGCCCCTTCCCCGTCCTCTCCAGCAATCCCGCGTGATCCAGCATTCACAGACTGTTCAGTGTTCATGTTAAAAAGGATCTCAATCATAGACATAATGATCCGCACCTGTACCATGCAATCAGGTGTTTGCGAGGCACACCAGTCAAGGGGGCGTTGCCCAGCGGAGTTCTGGAAGTGAGCGGTCCTAATTAAAGAAACGGCAGCTGCACAACACAATAAGCAACATCATAACAAACATACAGTCACTCAACACCCACATAATACTCACATATGACACTAACTCTAGTTGGAGCTGGAGACACTATTTGACTTCACGCACAGAGCATCCCTCACCTGTGCGCTTGCGCATAGCCTTCCTCTCACTTCCCCCATCTCTCAATTGAGCGCGCGACCGCGTTTACTCGCAACTGCGCATACCCACACACGCACCCGCTCACACATGCACGCATCCGCTCACACACACACACACACACACAGACAGAGACGAGGAAGCTAACGCACCCTCCTCTGCCTTGCTGAAACAGCGTACGTCGTTTCACAACTCCACTTTGTGCCTTGCTCGATTTTGTTACTCCAGTGTATTGTGGTTATACCTGATTTTATATTACTGTTAATCACCGTTTATTACTTTTAATAAATTGTTTATATTATACTTAAACAATTGTCTTGCCTGTTATTGTTCCAATATTACACTGAAAGCCATTTTCCGCCAATCAAGTACTTCAAATGCCTTCACATTTCTAGTTGTTTCATAAAGTGTTATAGACTGTGTAGTGATATTGTAGTACTTTAGTATTGTGATACCATGCATAGATTGTAGCATAGTGATACAACTAGAACTTTCCATTGTTTAGTAATTTAATTATAAAATATTAAATACTAAATTTAATGATTATTACATTTTATGAGACTGATTTAATTAACTTAATGTAATAACCCCGGTTTCACCTACAAGAGCATCATAAAAAACAACAGAAATCATTAGGCTGAGTTACAAACAACCCTCTTGAGAATTACCTCAGATAATATTATTACATTTTAAGGGGAAAAAAACAATCTGTTAGACTGAAATTGACTTATCCGGGGAATGTCAACACGTCAGCTGAGATTCCCAGGATGAACCAGGGCTGACTGGATATGACCACACAATGATTGATACACTCAGAGTTACATGCAGTCTCTTTGACCCATGCTGACCTTTCACACCAGACAGGCAGTATCTAGTGTCTAATAGATTGTACAATAATGGAAAAAAAAAATCTTAAAATAAGGACGTAAGACGTAAATACAGTTGGAACAGTGTTTTTATTCCTGAAAATTAAATAAATAAGCAGGACAGTGACATGGACACTCAGCAACAAGCTTGTTGAAAGTCTGGAAATGTGTTAAGAAGATGATTACAGAAAAACACTTTACTACTATTATTGTATTTTAAAAGTACAGAGACAATAGTGGAATACAAAATGGAATATTAGCCACACCCTACACCCTCTACTAACTTTAATGTTTTGGCTGTGAAATATGAAGTGTGAAATTACCCTGGTTTTTAACCAGTCCCTTTGTTCTGTTTAACGACCCCTATGTGAATGTACTGTAACGACTGACCAAGGCAAGAGAAAATTTGACCCATGCTGACCGAATGGGTCTAGTGATTCTAGTGTCACTAGGTCTAGTGATTCTATTCTAGTTGACATCTAGTGATTTCACACTTCACAGTTCACAGCCAAAACATTTAAGTTAGTAGAGGGTGTAGGGTGTGGCTAATATTCCATTTTGTATTCCACTATTGTCTCTGTACTTTTAAAATACAATAATATTAGTAAAGTGTTGTGCTGTAATCATCTTATTATAAAATGTCCAGACTTTCAACAAGCTTGTTGCTGAGTGTTCATGTCACTGTCCTGCTTATTTATTTCATTTTCAGGAATAAAAACAATATAGTACAATCTATTAGACACATTTTAGATTGTACAATAATGAAAAAAAAATCTTAAAATAAGGACGTAAGACGTAAATAAAGTTGGAACAGTGTTTTATTCCTGAAAATTAAATAAATAAGCAGGACAGTGACATGAACACTCAGCAACAAGCTTGTTGAAAGTCTGGAAATGTGTTAAGAAGATGATTACAGCAAAACACTTTACTACTATTATTGTATTTTAGTACAGAGACAATATTTGCTAGCCGTCGAGCCATTCACAACTTGCACCCTCTCTGTTATGAGAATTTCTGCTGACTCCATAGTCAAACAGAATTTCCTCATTCACATTTAAAGTCCTGTTTGCGACGAAAAGGATAACATCCTTTTCTTCTCCATCCATTTCCACTGCAAAATGCATGGGCTTAATGTTGGTGTCCCTTTTTGAGTGATTGATAAGCCTGCCAACAGTCTGCATCCCAGGGTGGCAATGACATGTCTCTGAATGGGCATCAATGCACATTGACAGCCCTTTGCTATTCTTGAAAAAGAAGCAATACCCAGTCTCCTTTTCGTTGGTGCGTCGGTGAATTTCCTCGCCGTCCTTCTTACTAACCACAGGTCCATGGTAATCGCAGACAACCTCACCAGCCTGAAATATTCGGGTCGTGACGATCCCTCTGC
>NW_024879883.1:17500-57018 GCF_900700415.2 Clupea harengus | reverse complement strand
CGTCATTAGTATGCCGACCGAAAGGAGTTTCTTTCAAAGAAAGAATTGAGTTTTTGCACTGAGCACTAGCCATCTCGACAGAATATGCCTTGGTTGAAGCTGTATGACGTCCTTATACGTTTTTACGTCCTTACTTATGATGAAAGCATGGAGGGGCGAGCCCTCCCAGAAGCCATAGAGAATGCATTGAGAGCCCTGTTTTGTGAAAAAAATGGATTTAACATGGGAGTCAATGAGAGAGGTCTAGGGCGATTTCCATTTCGCCCGAAATCGCCCAGAAGGGGCGGGGCCATTTGAAGCACGACTTTTGCCTGACTGTTGCCTGACTGTTACCCGATTGGACAATTCCGAGGCAGATCAGGCGGTCTAGTGGTAGAATCCGACAGAAAAAAAATGTCTCCTTTTCCCGTAGGCAGTGCGTTGCCCCAATCGCCCTTATGGACAAGCCGCCCCTGCTAGTAAGGTTGATCCTAATAAGGTTGACCACTGTAGTATTACTGGTACAGGAGCTCATGTGGGCACCCTATGTTAAGTAGACATTAATTCCCTGATGAAACTCTTGTCCGTCTCTTAAAATGGCTTTGGGTAGCGCTGACAAGCTAATGATGATTAGCAGTGCCGCTGTAGTAAGACTTATATTCTGTAATACTGATAATCCCTCACTGGATAAGTAGGCTGGTCGTCGTCGGCCTGGACAGGTTGGCTGATTGTTTTTGGCTGACAAGCCCTCTTTGTCATTGCAGACGCTGATGCAGGACTCTCAGGAGCAGACAGAATTGCGTTCATTCCCTGGACCTCTGATCAAGTAAGTCACACACAAGCACTAATCCACACAAATACTCACACACATAAACACACACTGAAGAACATGAAACCCTGATTGAGCAAATACTGCTATACCACAAAGACTAACATGATATGTTTTTTTTTTTTTTTTTTTTTATAAATGTTTTGTACACATAAACTCACAACCATACAATGCATGCAGCGCATTTACACACGTTACACATTCTGGCCAGATACACTATATTTTTATTTTTATTTTTTGGGTGTGTGTTTGGGGGGGTGGGTGATACTCAATGGACCCTCACTATTTATCTGACTCCTGCCATGTGTGTTTATGTGCATGTAGGGAGGAGACGCATAAAGTAGATGTTATCAAGTTTGCCCAGAATAAGGCCCTGGAGTGCATGCGCAGTGATGACCTTGTTGACAAATATTCCGCCTGCCTTATCTGGGAGTTCATTGTCTTGATGTGCCGACAAAATGGGGTAAGTTTGAGATGCACTGTGCATGTCTAAGACATCATCTTTCAGTGTGTTGTTAGTATCTATTCAAAATGGGGTAAGTTTGAGATGCTCTGTGCATGTCTAAGACATCATCTTTCAGTGTGTTGTTAGTATCTATTATAAAAGGAAGATGTAATAACTTGGTGTAAACACAGTGTAAAAACATAGTTGTGAATACAACATTCATATTTGTATTCCCAAAACCGTACCATGTACAAATAAAAAAAAAGTAGTTGCAATAATGCTCTGAATTGTACCAATGTCTACGTTCTCCCCAGACGGTTGTCGGCACAGACATCGCCGACCTCCTGCTCCGTGAGCACCGCTCCTCGTGGCTGCCGGGGAAATCTCCGAACGAGGCGAACCTCATCGACTTCAACAACGAGGCTCTGGAGCAGCCCGAGGAGGCGGAGCAGGGGGCCATGTCACTCATATCAGACACCTTCATGAGCGTGCCCGACAACATCGGCAAGGAGACGGAGCGCTTTCGCGAGCTGCTGCTGTTCGGACGCAAAAAGGTAGCTGTGTGCCATACACACAAACACAAACACAAACACAAACACACACACACACACACACACACACACACACACACACACACACACACACACACACACACACACACACACACACACACACACACACACACACACACACACACACACACACACACACACACACACACACAGAGAGTAGTTAGAAAGCTTCTTGTATTCCTGCAAGATCAGATTTTACCCTTATTCACTAAAAGTGGTTATCCTTTTGGAATTTCACATTATTAGCCTAGGAATGTGGGAAATCCATCACAGAGGACTGTCTTTGTTGAGGCGTTGACTCAGTCCCCAGTCTTAAGTGTTTCGTGTGTGTGTGTGTGTGTTAGGAAGCTCTGGAGGCAGCCATGAAGAACGGTCTGTGGGGTCACGCTCTGCTGTTGGCTAGTAAGATGGACAGCAGGACACATGCCAGAGTCATGACCAGGTACATACATACACCGACACGCTCATCATACTGCACAACCATAATAATGTAGAAATAATACATATATACTGTATGTATGTATATTTTTGTGTTTAACAGGTTTGCCAATAGCTTGCCCATCAATGACCCTCTGCAGACTGTTTACCAGCTCATGTCTGGGAGGATGCCAGCTGCTGCTACAGTAAGTGTGTGTGTGTGTGTGTGTGACTGTGTGTGTGGGTGGGTGTGTGTGTGTGTGTGTGTGTGTGGGTGGCGGGCGCTGTCAGGTAACATTTACTCTTTAACCATCTGTCCCCCTCTCTCTCTCTCTCTCTCTCTCTCTCTCCCTCCCCTTCAGTGTTGCGGTGAAGAGAAGTGGGGTGATTGGCGCCCCCACCTGGCCATGGTGTTGTCTAACCTCACTCACACAGTGGACCTGGACATGCGCACCATCGCCACCATGGGCGACACCCCTGGGTGAGTGAGCTGAATCCAGTCGTTTAGACGGCCCGCAACACAATGAGGACTCACAGAGGCTATAATGACCATTATTCTCCAATGATGACCAAGCAGAACAACAGTGATTGCGCCTAAATAGGCAGGCATATATATACGCAGGACCGAAGCACGAGCTTATTATTCGTCTACATCTCTACAACGTGCATGTGGATTGAGTCTGTGTTCTTGTGTGTGCTTGCAGCTTCCAAGGGCCTGGTGGATGCAGCTCACTTCTGTTACCTGATGGCTCAGGTGGGGCTGGGCGTGTTCACCAAGAAGAGCACCAAGATGGTGCTGATCGGCTCCAACCACAGGTATGCCACTCGTTCGGTGCCACTCGTTTAGTGCCACTCGCTCAGTGCCACTCGCTCAGCGCCACTCGCAGACACTCAAACATTGCGGCTAGCGGGCGCGATGGCTGCTGACTCATGCCTCTTCCTGCCTCCTCCCTCAGCTTGCCGTATGAGAGGTTCTGCACGTCCGAGGCCATCCAGCGCACGGAGGCGTATGAGTATGCCCAGTCTCTGGGCTCTCAGCCTCTCAGCCTGCCCAACTTCCAGGTGAGTGTTGGGGGTGGGGGGGGTGTAGGAGTGTGGGCACCTGTGCCAGCATACCAAATATGGAATTGGCTGAATAAAAATACTGTGTCACACATTTATTTTCTAACAGTTTCTATTTGATTCTAGAAAATTATATTTTTATGTGCTGCCAGCATTGCTCAACCAACACAGTGTTGTAATCAGTGTTAAGTGCTGGTAAGAGCTTCTGCTTTCAAGACACATTGAGCTTGTAAACTTCTTTATGAAACTATTTTATATGAACAAGTGTTACCTACCTCTGTGATAACTGAGTGTCATACGCATTATTTACCAGTTCCATAGCAACCATGTCCTGACTAATTGAACTGCAGTTGAACAGAGGCTGAGACTATGTTTTTGTGCCGTTCAACCTGTTGGTTCACGAGTGTGTATCTGTGTTCCACCAGGTGTTCAAATTCATCTACGCGTGTCGCCTTGCTGAGAGTGGGCTCTGTGCCCAGGCCTTCCATTACTGCGAGGTCATCAGCCGAGCTCTGCTGACACAGTCACACTACCACTCGGTGGAGTTCATCGGCCAGCTCATAGAGGTACACACACACATATGCAACAGTGGCCCACTGACCACCACTGAGTTATACAATTCTCTCCTACACACACACACACACACACACACACACACACACACACACACACACATACAGAAACACCATCTACCACTCACATCCATTAAAACATAATCTCTTATCCCATTCAGACATGCTCTCCGATCTGTGATTGTAAGCAGGTGCCTTATGTTTGGCCATTGTAGACGTCTGATTTGTAATCTTCTGCTCGTTGTATCTGTGTTTGATTGCAGATGTCTGCCCGGCTGCGGTTCTATGACCCCCAACTGAAGGAGAAGCCAGAGCAGGAGCTCTTCTTGGAGCCCAACTGGCTACTGCACCTCCGGGAGCTGGACAGAGAGATCCAGGTCGGTGTTTCTGTCTCTGCTCTGTGTCCCTGTTCGCTCGTGTAGTTCTAATGGAAGGATGTTTGTGTATGATGTGTGTGTTTGTGTATGCTGTGTGTGTTTGTGTATGATATGTGTGCTTGTGTATGCTGTGTGTGTTTGTGTATGATATGTGTGCTTGTGTATGATGTGTGTGCTTGTGTATGATGTGTCTTTGTGTATGATGTGTGTTTTGTGTGAGTGTGTTTGTTGTTTGTTGTTGCACTCTTCCTTTGTGATTTAATTATGTATTTGTGTTTACGCAGGGAGGGGAGGTCACTTTTAGGGACAGGGGGACGCCCCAGCTCTACCCCTGCTCCTCTCCCAGCTCAGAAGAGCCCCCCACCCCGCCCAACCCCTCCACCCTCACCCCCGACTCCTCCAACCCTCTGATGGCCACTCTCATGCCCGGGGCTCCACTGCCTGGTGTCCAGCTCATGCCACCAGGTACAACACACACACACACACACACACACACACACACACACACACACAGTCTTTCGTTCTCTTATCACTCCCATCACACACACCACAACATGTCATCTATGTTGCCATCTGTTCGGTTAGTTGGAAAACTCCTCACATACCCTTGACCAAAAAGGGACTGGAGCACTTTACTTGAGTAGAAACTAAATAATGTAAAAGATGGCACTGATGGCTAGGAGACTAGGACATTACATTATGCCATATCACTTTGTCTCTCTCCAACTCATGTCATTTTCTTCCCTGTCTCAGCCCCACAAACCTTTCTGCAGGATGGAGCTCCAGCCGTCGGCCAGAGCCCAGATGCTGGGGGCTTCTATCAGACTCTGCCCAAGCCGGCGGTGTCCACATTCTCCCACGCCTACCAGCCAGACAGCAACTCACCTATGCCCCAACACACTGGACCCCCACTAATGAACTCAGACATGCCTGGGCATATGACTCCTCAGATACCTGGTCAAGTACCTGGTCAGATGCCCCCACCCATGCCAGGACACATGCCAGGTCAAATGCCAGGGCAACTTCCCCCTCAGATGCATGGGCAGATGCCCCCACCCATGCCGGGGCAGATGCCAGGGCAGATGCCCCCACCCATGCCGGGGCAAATGCCAGGGCAAATGCCAGGCCAGATGCCCTCACCCATGCCTGGGCAAATGCCGGGGCAAATGCCAGGGCAAATACCAGGCCAGATGCCTGGGCAAATGCCGGGGCAAATGCCAGGGCAGATTCCTCCATATATGCCGGGGCAAATGCCGGGGCAAATGCCGGGGCAAATGCCTCCACATATGCCCGGGCAAATGCCAGGGCAGATGCCACTTTCCATGCCCGGTCAGATGCCTCCACCGATGCCTGGAGGAGATGCCCCACCCTCTCCCCAGATGCTCCCTCCGCAGCCCCCTCAGATGGACTTCTACGACCAGATGGCTCACCTGGTACGGAGACTGTAGCTGCGGGTGTGGGTAGACAGGCGTGGGTTTGTGTGGTTTTGGGGCTGCGTCTGTGTGGCTGTGTTCATAGCTGTGTGTGCTCCTATAGAGCTTGTGTTTTGTGCATGTGGAAAAACTGAACCAAAGCTTGTTTTCCCAGGGTCCCGGCAGGAGGTCCAGGACCACCTCACAGTCTTCTATGCATATGGTTAGCTAGACTCCTGCTCTGTTTCTTGTGTGTGTGTGAGTGTGTGTGTGTGCGCATGTGTGTGTATGTGTGTGTGCGCGTTTGTGCGTGTTAATGTTTTTTGTGTGTGTGTGTGTGTGCGCGCGCATGTGTGCGCATGTGTGAGGTGAATGTTGCACTGGTAATGCAATGCTGTATGTTACTAATTCTTAAAACCAGCAAATGTGCAAGCTGTAGTTCACGACCACTCCTCCCTGATTGGCTGTCTTTGCATGTAGGGGCCAGGGCGTCGCTCTCGGACGACGTCGGAATCGTCTAACCACTCGGTCGGACGTGAGCGGAGCAGCTCAATCGTCAATCAGGGCTCCCCACCACCACCCCCCATCCCAGAGGCCCCGCCCACACAGGACGCTCCCAAGAAATCCAAGAAAGAGTCACCCAAAAAGGTACACACCCACAAACCCACGCCTATGGAGGCATATTTAAACCATGCACAATCGGAAGACTTATTTTTTTTTCGTTTTTTGAACAAAAGTTAAAGATCATGAGCACACACACACACACAGTATGTGACTGTAGTTGTGTGTTGTGTTTGCCTTTAGGGTGGCGGCGGTGGATGGTTCACTTGGCTTACCTCAAAGAAGACCGAAGCCCACCTCCCTGACGACAAACACAAAGCTGTGAGCTCCTCTTCTCTCTCTCTCTCTCTCTCTCCATCTACCCTTTCGTCCTTCGTGACTTACCTTCGTCACCTTAACGACCGTTTCCATCACGCTTTGCTACTCCATCTATCTCTCTTCTCATGGGACTTCTGATGTTTTTCAGATCGTTTGGGACGAAAAGAAGCAGAGATGGGTGAACCAAGATGAGCCAGAAGAGGAGGTGTGTGTGTGTGTGTGTGTGTGTGTGTGTGTGTGTGTGTGTGTGTGTGTGTGTGTGTGTGTGTGTGTGTGTGTGTGACATTCTTTGTATGTATTCCTTTTGGTATCTAATTTATAAGCATTGTTGTCTGAAGGACATGTTCATATTTTTCCTTTCCAGTATAAGCCCCCTCCCCCACCCCCATCCAGTTTCCCCAAGATGGCTCCAGCGCATGGGCCAATGCCTGGAGCGGGGCCGGGTGCCGGGCCGCCTGTTAACATGTTCTCCAGGAGAGCTGGTGAGGGTCACACTTTCATGACACACAGCGGACACGTATTAAGATTTGCAAGCCCTGGGTACAATAGTTGGATTAACAAGTTAATGTGTGTTTAGTTAGTAGTTGATACATTCTGTGTGTGTGTCATAGGCACAGGCACGAAGAACCGCTATGTGGACGTGTTGAACCCCAGCAGAGGGGGTGGAGGTGGTGTTGCACCTGCTCCTATGCCTGCACCTGCTGACCTGTTCGCTCCACTGGCCCCCATGCCCATCCTCTTCACCCCCAATGCAGGTAAGAGAGAGAGAGAGAGAGACTGGGTGTGAGGGAGAGAGAGAGAGTGTGTGTGTGTGTGTGTGTGTGTGTGTGTGTGTGTCTGTGTGTCTGTGTGTGTGTGTGTGTGTGTGTGTGTGTCTGTCTGAGAGAGAGAGAGTGTGTCAGAGAGAGAGAGAGAGAGAGTGAGTGTGTGTGAGAGAGAAAGAAAGAGAGAGAGAGTTTGTGTGTGTGTGTGTGTGTGTGTGTGTGTGTGTGTGTGTGTGTGTGTGTGTGTGTGTGTGTGTGAGAGAGTGTTTGTGAGAGAGTGTGTAAGGGTGTGTGTGTGTGTGTATGTTGCTAATTTAACTCTTGTGTTTGAGAGTGAATGTGTACAGGTTTGTATGTTAAATGTGCTTTTTTATTTCTACAGCAGAAGAGCAACAGCCAGCAGAGGGGAACACAGCTGAAGGTGTAAACCAGAGTCAGCCTCAGGTAAACACACACACACACACACACGTAAGATTACCTTACTCTTGTGTGGTTTTCTTTATTTGATGTGTTAATATACTCTCTCACTCTCTCACACTCTCTCTCTCTCTCTCTCTCTCTCTCTCCCCCATTCACTCCCCATTAGATGTTTAATCCCACTCTACTGCCTCAGTGTCCAGAGGGAACTCAGTCTGGAGAGGTGAGCTTGTGTCAACACACCCATTCTGCTTTCTTCATAGTACATCAATGCTGACAGACCCCAACACACACACACACACACACACTCTCACACACACTCTCACACACACTCTCACACACACACACTCACACACATAATCACACACACACTCACACACATAATCACACACACACTCACACACATAATCGCACCCTCACACACACACTCACTCACACACTCACTTACACACACACACACACACACTCACACACTCACACACACATACTCGCACATACGTTCATATGACAAAGCACTTGGATTTGAGCATGTGTGTGATGGCCTGGGTTGTAAATCTGAAATGCTATGAGGTGTGTAATCGGGGCTAATGAGCATGCCATTGATTTGGATTTGTGTGTGTGTGTGTGTGTGTGTGCGTGTGTTTTTGCTGTTCTAGCTGTCCAGATCTAGTTCAATGAGTTCTTTATCACGCGAAGTGAGTCATCACTTAAATCAGGTACTTTAGTCTGGTTCCCGTCATTTGCATTGTCTGTCGCAGACACACGCGCGCACACACACACACACACACACACACACACACACACACACACACTCACTGACATACGTCTTGTGTGTACACCCCTTCCTCCCTAACCTCCACAAGCTTGGTGCTCATGTGTCCAGCAAGACTCCATGTACTCCCCTTTTCGCCTCTAACATCGTTATCCGTGCTTTTAACAGGCTGAGAGCTGAGCCAATAAGATTTGTGCTGCTGCTCTGCTCCTGTCCCACCCCCCTCACTACCAACCAATCACCTTGTGCATGTGACATCATGGATCAGTGTGGGAGTGTAAGGATGTGGTGGTGATGGTTGTTTTGTAACTGTTGTCATGGTGATGGTTGTTTTGTAACTGTTGTCATGGTAATTATGTTTCAGCAGGCCCCACCGACTGGAGGCGTAACCTTCTATAACCCCGCCCAATTTGCACAGGTAATTTGTGCTAATTATTGACTCATTTTTAATTGATAATCTTTGAGTGCCATATGGCTGCTAACAGTTGAATTGGGGGTTGAATCTAATCTACAGAAAATTATAAAAACTTCATGTAGGGGTTGAAGTATATTTAAGTTGTAATCATTGCAAAAAGAGTGAAAGATAACGCTAAGACAAGGTAGGTTTTTGAAAAAAATAAATATCGACATGTTATTTAAACATTAAGTCCTCTCCTCTCTTTGTTCCCTTGACCCGTCTCAGGCGGCTCCGGTGCCCATGCGTGTTGGACGGCTGGGCGGACAGAGAGAGTACCCCACGCTCAAGTGACCGCTGCTGTTCCTCTCAAGGGCTTCACAACGCTGCAAAATCATTCATTGATTCATTGGTTCATTTTAAACCTTAATCATCATGCCTTCCCTCCCCAATGCTCATCTCCTGCTCATCTGTGTCTGCTTTGATTTCTCTGTCTGGAGCCATGAATGTGTGTGTGTGTGTGTGTGTGTATAGAGAGAGCCTGCTAGTCGGGGTTTTGTTATGTGCAATAATGATCACTAGTAGACTGCATTCTGATTTTTTATTTTTTCCCCCTGTTAAGTCTGCCCATTTCAGGTGTGAGTGGTGTGTTAGGTTGTGAGGTGGGTCAAGACCGCAATGGCTACTCTCTGCTCCTGCTGTGCTAGCAGTGTTGGGAGAATTAATTTGTTTTTACATATTTACTAAACCTTTTTTTGTCTGTGGGGTGAAAGCCTGCCATGATTTTCTCATCCAATCCGAACAGTCACCAAGACCTCCATCTCATCCATTAGATTGTCTTATCTTCCCATGAACTTTCTATAATCATTCTCTAATCACCTCATTCATTTTTTTTTCTTTCATGTTTGGTGTCTCTCAGAACCCCTTGCATCCCTGTATTTCAGTAGAGATGGATTGAGATTTTCCATAAACCCAAAGTATCGCTGTGTTTGAAGGAACAGGAGATCAACTTTCTTAGATGTTTAGAATTGACTGTAAAATTATTGACAAATGTAAAAGAAAGTGATAATAAAGATATTTTTGCTCTTTAGTACTTTGAAAAAAGGGTTGGTGCAGTTTCTCAGGTATGTGTTGCAGTATTTTGCATGTGTGTAAATAAACTTCAATCTAGCAAACCTGAACAGATGTATGCTTCAGGGCCCAACCTAAATGAAACAGTCCTTCAGTTACAAGAGGATTCCTTAGAAAACCGGTAACAGTAATGTGGGAGGTACAGAGAACCAAATTGAATGTTGGTGTAAAACTTAACTTGAAGAGCTCATAATTAGTGCATGGATTTTTTCCCCCCTTTCACAGTCCTCCAGTAGACTAAGCTTGTTATGGATGTGTGTAAATAAGGGTGCGCTGAGGGCTCCAAATTCACTGGGTAATTAAATATAATATATAATATAGGTATAACGGGACATGATATAGAATTTATTTATATGTACACTTCAGGCAAAATATAATCAGGACATGGATTACGGGCAACACAAGTCCATATCAACAGCTAAGTACTCTTAAGGGGAAATTGGTATGTTCATTATTTCTAAGATTAAAGATGACAAGACATCTTTCCTGAGCGACGCCAGGAGAATACAGAGTTTCTTCTTTAAAACATTCCAACAATGGTAAGTAACAAATATAATCATGATATAATATGATCCGTAATGTTATAAAAGTTCACAACATGACTCTTGATCCTTGTACCATCTCATCACAACATGGCTTCCTTCCCACTATGGCAGGACTTCTGCACCTTCCCTTAAGGTTTGAGTCTCCTCCTCTGTCTGTATACAGGGACTGTCTGGCTGACGTGAGGGATAGCTTGCCCCTGTACAATTCAGCTTGAATGAACGTACATACATCTCGCACTATTCCGAACTGTGGGTATGGGTGTGGGCTGCTAAAGCACTCTGTGCCCTTTGAACTGCGACCTCCAGCATAGAGCGGTCTTTCAGAATTTGATTCAAACTCTCCGAATCCATCTCCAACAGCATACCTACAGATACACACACACACAGCATACACATACATTACAAACTTACTTTAAGAAGCTCAATTATCAAAATGTATCCATGAAATGGGTCTCTTTATGAGGAGCAGCATCAGGAGTGACAAGTTCAGTAATGTTTTGTGTAGGACCTTAAAGATAGCAAAGGTAACAATTTGGGAGTTCTGGGAGTGTTACTGCAAATATTGGCAATGAACTGAAAAAAAACTGGCCAGCTCACCTGTGATGTCAGCTGAGTGGGTGGGGTCTATCTGCTTTACGAGGTCAAATAGTTTTTCTCCAACGGATTCAACCTCAGAATCAGAGCTTTCAGTCATGTTGGCCTCTAGCTCTCCCTGCCTTCTCGCACACAAACGATTACATGTTAAATTCTACACTAGAATTGTAGGCCCAAACAACATAGTAACATAAAAATACAGAAATTCCTGCATACATACTCAAGCAGTGTTTTTAAGGCAATGTTGATCTTCTTTTCGAGGAGCTCAGGATCTGACAGGAGCTGAAGAGTGACCTCCTTCTTCTGTTCCAACAGCATGCCTGTGTACACACATCACCGTGTAAACCTTGCCAACATGTTCAGCACTTACTGAATGGCATGGACTGTGTCAAGTCACAGAATATGACCTGTGATTTTGTCCGTGTGCCCTGTGTTGTGAAGGTCGATGAGGTCATAGAGTCGTTCACCCAAAGAGTCTGAAGAGGCAGATGCCTCCTCTGCCTCACACACCACCTGACTGAGAGACAAATCATGAGTGTGAGTGTTTGTGTTTATGATTGCGTCACCGACAGTTGTGTATGAGCACAAAGACTGAAAGTGTACCTTTCTGGGCTGAGAGACTGCAGTGCTCTGCTTATTCCGTCATTGAGGACAGACTCATCTTGTAGCATCTGCTTGATAACTGTGTCTGGCAGCTCTAGCAGCATCCCTGAATTCAATCAAAACAAAGGGTCTCCCTACATTGCCAATCGTAACACAGAACTGCACGTGGATATCCTTAACACAACAGCGGCATTACATAACAACAGCGCTAAAAGACTAGGCTATTATTACACATACATTATAATCCTAGTTTAACAATAGGATACACTCATAATGGCAATAACAAGCACTAACTAACAAGATAAACAAGTTAAAATGTCTCAGACTTGGTATTGAAAAGCAGCAGAATATGACAGAATATGATATTCATTACGTCGATATACGTTGTACCAGGATTTCCACCATTATTTTAGCTACCACAAGGAATAGACTACATCTAGCCAATCAGTATTTGGAGAGATATTAGAAGACGGAATAGAGGGAGAGGAAAAGGAATGATAGAGAACTCTTTAAAGGGGTTGCAAATCCTTGTACGGAGCAAGTTTCCCACATCTGTTTAAGTGCACAGACACTTGTATTATATGTGCAATAAACTGAATGGCAGCATACTGTCAACATAATACATCACCTGTCAGTTTGCCCGCAATTTCTCCATGTTTAGAAAATATTAGGCTGTAGAGTTTATCTCCAAGTTCATCCAGATCTTCCTCCGCCTTCATGATGATGCATGAGTATTTAGCAGGTATATTATTACATCACAGAACTGAAGCTAGCTAGATCTCGACTCTATTTCTATTTTACTCTGCTTTTTATGAGTACATCTAACGTTACCTTGGTAGTATTAGCCAAATAAACGATCATATAAAACTAGAGTTGCCATTACATTTTGCTGTAACGGTAAAATATCCTGAAAAACTTGTGGACAAAATCCATAGTTATTTACTTTGGCGCATAAGATTGACGTAATTAAACCACGCCGGAGTACTTTTTGTGTTAATGTTGCGCCAAAAACTGCGCACAAAATAGTCCATTTAGAAAATGAATAATAGACCTAATACTTTTCCATTAAGTACTGTTAGAGACAATAATATTGTATGTTTAGTACATTTAAATATATAAATAATTTTAGATAAAGCATTTTACCGCATTTCCCAAATAGTATTAAGACGTTGGAGCGCAAGGATCTACAACATTTGACCGGAAGCAAAGATAGATCCTTTTCCTCTCTCTTCCTGCGCTGAAAGGTAACGTGGTCGGTTTTTCTTCGACTTTACCATTGTAATTTTGTATCTATTAATACGTTCGTTGCTTTTTTGCGTTTATCTACACAAGTTTGTTTAATACGATTTCAGTGTTCGGAATTTGGCTATATTTGTGAGTAATGATGTTTGTATTTTAATGAAACATTTCACGAGACTGTTAGTGCCGCAGCACTGGGGCCTTGCGGGCTTGTGTACTCGTGCTGTGGGAATTAGCATATAGCTAAACTATTCGGTAGCATATATTCATACGGTATTGGAACAGATGTTTTGATTAAAGTGACGTAATCTTTTATTTAACATAGCCACGAAGCTAATGGTTGCGGAGTTCGATCTTGTAACGTATGGCTAAAGTGTATTAGCATGTGTTTTAGCTTACGTTTGGCGTATGCTGGCTAACCTAATGTCAGCGAAGTTAGCTCTATAATGTTAACGTTAATGGCGATTGGATACCAGTTTCAGCTTCATATACTAATTTAGCCTGTAATGGTAATCCACGCTCAGATTTGGGGTGTTTACGTTTTGAAACTTGCTGTGTCAGTTTTCTGATATTTAATCGAGTAGTTAGGAGTCCGCCTCATGCACTTCTGTCAGTTGTCACAGAGCATTCACGTTACATCACATTGATCGAATCCACTTTCAGATGAACTATTTGTTTTACATTTAAGGAAGTCTGTATTTACATAAACATTAGTTAAGAAATGTATTTATCCAGGGGGATTGTGCCCAGGTCAGGGGTGACATGACTAACTTTTACCCCCTCTTCATTTGCAGGTAGGTCAAGATGTCGTCGTCTCACCTGCAATGGATGGTCATCAGGAACTGCTCCAGTTACCTCATCAAGAGGAACGGACAGACCTACAGCACTGTAAGCAAAATTATATTTGATCTTGAAGCTGCTGTCTTAGAACTGCAGTTCATTTCATTCATATAACTCACTGAAATGCAGAGCTTCACGTGACTGAACCATGATGGAGATACATGTTAAAACGCCCATGCCACTTGAGCTGTACAAAATGTGGTTTGATATTGTTGTGATGCTTGGAAGTGTGCATTGTAGGAGTTTACAGTAAAGCATGTGTTGAGAAGCCAGGCTCAAAAATGACCAAGAGATCAGGTTGCCGGTCCCAACTCCATAGCCCGGACTGTATAACAGTCCTGTAAATATACAATTAAGTTAACAAGAGTATGTATTTGTTTTCTGTTTGCAG
This sequence comes from Clupea harengus, assembly GCF_900700415.2. Classification (NCBI taxonomy): domain Eukaryota; kingdom Metazoa; phylum Chordata; class Actinopteri; order Clupeiformes; family Clupeidae; genus Clupea; species Clupea harengus. The sequence goes on along the minus strand of NW_024879883.1, from coordinate 42,784 downwards.
GAGCCCAACAACCTTAAGTCTCGCAACTCCTTCCGCTTCAACGGCCTTGTGCACCGCAAGACAGTGGGAGTTGAGGCTGCAGCTGATGGAAAGGGTGTTGTCGTCATGCTGAAGAAGAGAGCAGGTATTAAGCTCCATACCAGCTAGCTATCTCTACCCATTATGCATTGTATCAAATGGATATAGTGTTGGTGTTCTGGATATGTAGTTGAGTGAATGTATGGCTTTGTGTTTCAGGCCAGCGTAAACCTGCCAATTGCTATGAGAAGATCACAGTCAACAAGAACGCCAGAGCCACGCTGAGCAGCCTGCGCCACATCATCCGCAAGAATCACTATAGGAGAGACCTGCGCATGGTAGGCACATCGTAGACACTCATAACACACCTGACATCAAGGGCTGGCTATCTGTCAGCATCAACAGAACAAATTGCTTTGAGCATAGGTCTCCTTATTGGATTTATAGGATATCTATCGGCATCAACAGAACAACTGCTTTTTAGCATCGGTGTCCTTATTGGAATGAAAATGGTCATATTCATGTACATTCTGCAACAGTGTGATTGATGTGTGTCAATACTACTTCAGCATGTAGCTTTAGTTGATTTAGTCATAATGTACAGTAAGACTCACTGTCACCGATAGGTAGAAATGTATTTTGTGTAAAAATTAAGTAGTGATGGGACAAACCGCATCAATCCACCTCTACAATGGCTGCATTACATTTCCAGTTAAGCTGTTGACCTGAGTGTGAGCTAGTTTGCACACTGTGCTGTGGTGTACCCTAAGATCAGCTAGACCACTTACAGCATGCACATTACCCAAATCACAGTAACACATGGACATCAGAGGATGTGAGCAGTACACACTTATCAGCTGATGCACATAGCATTGCAGTTTTCTAATGATCCTTGTGCTCCTTCCTCAGTCTGCCCTGCGTCGCGCCAGCGCCATCCTGCGCAGCCAGAAGCCAGTGGTGGTGAAGAAGAAGCGCACCCGTGCCACCAAGACCGCATAAGCGTGCAGCACCATGTGTTCTAAAATAAAGACGTTTTGTTCAAAACCATCCGCACAGCTGCTGTCATTTCTTGGCACTTGGCATTTCTTGTTTATTCTTGTAGTTGGGAGTAACTCCTAGATTTTGGGGCATTGCAGTTGGGGGGATTTGTCAGTGGTGAAGTGGAAAAATCATCTAATGCCCAGCTCAATCTACTTGTAGATAGCATGGAAACTACTATTTTTAACTGTGATTGAGAACAATTTGATCTTTTGAGTAGTAGCACTTCCTGTACCAGCAGTACAGTATTAGCTGCTCTTTTTTCCAATGTATAGTATGAGCTTTAGAACATTCTTCAAACAGAATTGGTATGCTGTGATGTCACATTAAAAGGTGTCCGTGGGTAATTTACATTTACATTTAGTCATTTAGCAGACGCTTTTGTCCAAAGCGACGTACAAGGGAGAGAACAGTCAAGCTAAGAGCAATAAAAAAAGCATGGTGTAACAATAAATACTACTTTACATGAGAATTAGAAAAACAACAACCTAGAAAAGAGGAAAAAGAAGTGCAGGAATGTAACTGCTGAAGTGCAAGTTAAGCGCTAGTCAGGTGCCAGTTAGGAGGGGAGGTGCTCTCTGAGCAAACCTGTGGTAATGCCACACCATTTCATCATAATTGACTTTAGCAGTGATGTAGGTTCTTGGTTATTCATATTTCTGTTGGTTTACGATTTCTATAAACCAACTCTGATTTTATAGGCTTTAAAGTATCTTCGCTTGTTTGATATTAGTCCCTGAGGTGGTTCAGAAGTTTGCAAATTGGCACCTTGGTTCACAGGTTTGCTACAGTGAATTTTCTGTTGGCTGCCAGACTTACAAATCAATCTAGGTTGGCAGACCTGGACCAGTGTTCTGACACGTGACAATTCAGTTCTTTTTGTAATAAAATTCCAGACCATGAATGCATCCATCATTTTTCTCATGCCTTCGAATATGGTGGCAGTCTTGCATGCTTAATACCACCACTGAACCTGTTGAGCTCAGGGCCCGTGTTATTCATGATATAATGTTGAACACATGAAAGCATTCATCAGACCGAAGTGAGATTTTGCAATTAGGTGCGAGTTGCTGTTCCATCATTTTAATATGTCCGTCTAATCGGGTGCATTACGTTTCAATGACCTTTCCATCTGACTTTTCGGTAGCCATCACTCTGGGAGGTTTGTCTGCCATTAAGAAAATGATTCTCACAGTTTTATCTGACAGGCATGAACGTGAGTATGTGTGACCTGCCTGCTGTGAACAGCAGTGATCTATTTGTCACAGGGAATCCTGGAGGGGCCAAATGGAAGCACACTTAATTAAACAGCAGAGTACTGATGGCCTGTTTGTATTGATCTCTGTGTGAGTGGAAGAGGCGATGCACATACCAATCTATTGAGTGCTCAGTCTTTAAGCCCAACTGTGGATTGTCATGTGTTGAAAAGCCTTTACATAAAAACCAATGAAGACAACAATTAAGCACAAAATGGCGCATGCATTCATAAAAACTTGTGACTTGTGGAACATACAGAAAACAGAAAAAACACGTTACATCACACTCATTGTGTGACCATGTGGAATGATTAAATTGATCATCAGTTCAGGGTTGTGCCACTGTGTACTGCAGTGCATGTGGCCAGGGTATTGACCAGTAATGAGGGACCTCGAGAGAGGGTGATCAAGGGCCGCACGGCTCAGATGCGCGTGTGGCTGTCCAAGAATGCGGTGGTGTGTGTGTGTGTTGGCGCTTCTGCATGTGTGCATGGCCTTCGAGCTGCAGGACACCATCCATGCCCTCATCGAGGAGAACATCCACCTTCACGACCAACTGGAGAACCTGACCAAGGCCCTCAGGGAGTTACGACAACTGCTGCTGCACAATGCTGGAGGTATGGCCATGTTTATCTCTCTGTCTAACTAATCCCCCTGTTTTCTCCCAAAGTCTCTCCTAATCCCCCAGTTTTTGCACAAACTTTTGCACAAACTCTCTCCTCATCCCCCTGTTTTCTCCCAAACTCTCTCCTCATCCCTCTGTTTTTGCCCAGTCTGTCCTCTATCTCCACTCACATAACATCTCTCCATCTCTTTTTTTTGTCTTTGCCACTCTGTCTGTCATTGATGTATCCACTGGCACACCAACATCCAGCTTCACTGGATCTTCCATCCCTGCTCTTGCTCTTGCTTTTCCCTGTTAATATATATTTAATGTGCAAGAGACATTTTTTTGCACTGGATATATGACAACACTTGATGTTGGTTGTTCTTGTGTAGACTGCAAAAAAAAATGTTCTATCTTAACTTTATGCCTTGTAGATTCCTAACACAAAAAACTGATGTGTGTATGTGTTGTAACCTCTGCCCTACAGAACAGACTAATGTTAACCAAGAAGAGCTTCAGCATCTCTGGGAGGAATGGTCTCTACATGGTAAGGACACATATTTATTTCAACCCCACTCCACTCCACACACTAACACTCACACCCTTTAATAACACATCTCATTATGTTGTTATTTAGCTGTTTTTGTATGGCACATTATCATGGAAAGTGTAGGGCAAAGGATCACATTGATTGATGATTTCACATTGCCTTTGCCCATATAAGGCCTGCTGGCTATTGACAGCCATGTCAGCTGGTACTGGTGTATTATTTGTTATCTCTACCAGCTCTACCACAATACAGGAGACCATTTAACACACTTAGAAGTTGAATTTCAGGAGGTACTCAAACACCAGTTTTTCAACAAGTAGAGCCAGATAGGATGGCCATCAGCTCAATGAGTCGGTGACATATCAGGCCATATTTAGGTGCTACAGAAGGCCTACCAGTTTGAAAGAGAGAAATACAACCAGTTACTACTTTTTTTTAACAAAGTACGATTTGACTTTTTAAATGAAAGCTTTAAAAAAAAAGCTTTAAAAAAAAATATATATATAATAATTAAATATTTTTTTACTGTTTGTTTTGTCTGATATTCGAAATGAGTTGACTTGAAATGTGTGATATAAAACTCAGTGGAGCCTCTTGCGCTGTGTGCTATTCGTTTCAGGCATCAGTCCAGACACTCACTTCCTATTGGAGCAGGCTCTCTGCCACGACCTTCACGACTCGGCCGTTGACCTTAAAGACTGTACACCACTCCTGCTCCTCGCTCTCCTGTTACTCACCCACCTTCTGCTCTAAGCTTAACTTAAGGCTTCACTTCTGGGACTGGGAGAGAGGCCTGGCAGTCCAGCAGACCTGGGAATCAACACACCCTTGAGCCACTGTCTGATTGCTCTGTGCTGGTGTGAGCCTCTGCAATCAATAACAGTCCAGCTGGAGCAACGTGAGGACACCAAGAGTTTCAAACGAAGAGTGACCTGCTAGAGTCTTGTGAAAGAAATATGCTATATAATTATTATCATGATGTGTTTGTAGTTTGATATTAGTCTCAGAGGTTCCTTTGTTCTGAGAGGAATTCTATCTGTGAGAACAGAGATGTTAAACTCAGACCTGTCATTTGATGTTTAGGGTAGGACTGAATTAGGAGACCATGTGTTTATGTGAACTCATTCTGGACTGTTGTGTTAAAGTCTGGGTTTGGGGGTCTTAGGTAAACATTCTTATCTCTTGGAACCAGAGTACGGGATGGTACAAGGGGGAGTGTTTTCCTGCATGTTCTGTGATATTGTCTTTGCATAAAGTCTGTTACATGGTACCAGGGAAGTTAGTGATGGTTTGAACAGCGTTCTGAAACCACTGCGCTCCTATTGTGTGAGTGTATGTTGATGAGCGGTCGAGAGCCATTCACTCCTCTTTGCCAGAGTAAAAGTCAATTATTTATTATATTCTTGGTTGTGTGTCTTAATTCTGAGGTTAATTACAGTCCTAAAAAGGGTGAAATAAATCCCTAACAAGTCTGTTTTTAATTTTTTTCTTCCAGAGAGCCTTTAAGTACCACGCCTGACCCATCTTCTTTGAGTACGTGTGAATTCAATTCTTAGAGGCCATAGCACCTACCTGCCTCTCTGGAGTTCCGTTCTTATGCTCTGGGCAAATGTGTTGGAAATTCAATCTGCTGTAGCGTCTGTGTGGTAATCAATGTGATGTGAGGGTTAGGCCAGAATGAATGCTTCGCACAGCTCATAGTCATAGTAGTCGCTTGTTCTTACTTTATCTTCGTTTGTAAGTATGTATATGTATACGTATATGTGAATATGTGTGTGGTAATATATTGTATGCAATGTAATGAAATGCAATACGTGACTGAAATCCCTTTTCTGTCAAGCACTTCAAAATTACATGTGGAATTTGTGGTATGCCAATTAAATCTTATTTTTGTAAATCATTTTAAGAACCCTGGGAATAAAAGACAGTAAAGTATTTGACTAAACTGGACTAGTATGTGTGTTTCTATGTTTGAGGGAAAGCCAGTTTCATTGGTCATTATTCATTTTTATTTGCACAAACACATCAAGGTATAGAATCCAAAACAGACATATCCAACAAACATAATAGCAAGCAAACTAAAGTTAATACAGACCTTTGGTCAGTCCTAAACTAAATATTTTTTAGAGACTAAGCACGTGCTTTCAGGAATAAATAGTTTACCTAATTTACATAAGGAACATATTTGCAATTTCAGGTGATGAATTCGTAGAGATTTCTCTGACACACATACACAGTCAACATTGTGGAGGGCATCTCACAGGGTTGTGAACTCGTGCCAGGGTGATCAGCAGGCATGAGTTAAGTGTTTGTACTTATGTCTATGAAATGAGAAACTGAACAATTCAAGAGCTTAATAAGCAGTGATGTTTGATATGTTCTCACATGTGAACAGATTCACATAACGCACCCTGATTCTAAGGAGAATAAATACACACACACACACACAAAAATGTTCCCTCCTAACACCAATGACCAATGGCTATACACATGAAGTAGAAAGACTAAGACTGCTGAACAGACTAATTACTAGTGGAGAAATTCAAGAAAAAGTATTTATAAAGTTCTTTTTAAAAAAACTGAAATGAACTGACAGGTAAGCAAATCTTACTATTGGTCTGGTCTGCGGTAGACTCCACCTGCAGGTTTAGCAGCTTCAGTCATCACATCATCATCATCATCATCATCATCATGAGGTCCAATTTACTCTTACGCTGAGCAGTTAAGAGCTCATTCAATAGTTATTCAAAAATCATGGGAATGGACATACTTACAATAACCAATCTGAAGTGCGGAGTTGTCAAACTACACATCCAATGTGCTACTCTGAGCAGACGTAGCTCACAGAAACACACTGGTAGTTGACTTTCACCACATCCATCACGTCATGTTATGTGTATCAATATCAATAAGCTTGGGTAGGAAAGCTAGAAGAGAAAAGCCTCTGAAAATGTTGACTAATGATACCCCTGGTGAGACTCCCCCAGTCCACTCACTCACCTTAGCCAAAAAAGGCTATTCCGAACCATGATTATATGCTTGTGGTTGGTGTGCATATGTGAGCATGTGTATGTGTGGACGTTTGAGAAAGTGTCCAGGTGTGTGTGGGGGGGTCTAGTCTAAGTCCAGGTCACTGTCGGAGTCGCTGAGCTGAGCGAGGTTGCTGTTCCGGATGCTTCCGTTTGCGCCAGCGTTGGCCAGTGTCTGGGCGTACTTGTCAGGCAGCAGGCCGTACTCCTGCAGCAGCCCTTCCACGTCGGTGGCGTAGAAGTCGTTGCCCAGCTGGTCACTGATGCGTACCAGGTTGCCCACCAGCTCGCCACCGCGGTATAACAGCAGGGCGGGCAGCGCAGAGGCGCGGAACTGCGCACTGGTGCCGATGTCGGAGCCAAGCACGCGGCAGAACTTGACCAGCGGGTACTGCTGTGCCAGGCACATCATGCAGCCCTCCATGGCCTGGCAGGCCAGGACCTCAGGCTCATAGATGTGGATGATGACCAGCGTGCCGCGGCCCTCCTCATCCACCGCCGCCAGGAACTCCTCCCCGCTGCTGAGCTCCACCACCTGAGCGAACTGCCGGCCCCCGCCGAGGGCGAGCCGCATCTGGGCCATGCGCTGCTGCCTGTACTGCTCCAGGAACTCTTCATCATCCTCGTCCAACTCCTCGTCCGCATCCTTCGCTACAAGCTGAGAACACCGAACAAGAACAAGAACATACATAATAATGGTAGCATTCTGGATGGCTGCACAAGTGCAGGTATGTCAAGATACATCCTCCAGACAAACAAACTACCCCACACACATTACACTCTCCCACCCTCACACTCACACACATTACCCCACTCTCCCACACACACATTACCCCGCTCTCCCACACACACACACATTACCCCGCTCTCCCACACTCACACACACACACACACACTCACACAACCCCGCTCCCACACACACACATTACCCCGCTCTCCCACACTCACACACACACACACACACACACAACCCGCTCGCTCCACACTCACACACATCACCCGCTCTCCCACACTCACTCACTCACACACACACAACCCCGCTCTCCCACACTCACTCACACACACTACCCCGCTCTCTCACACATTACCCCGCTCTCTCACACATTACCACGCTCTCCCACTCACACACATTACAAAGTCAAAGTAGGTTTATTGTCAATTACTTTGCATGTTAAGACATACAAAGGAATCGAAAAAAACGTTTCCCACTCTCCCACGGTGAAACATATAAGTGCACACGCACAACAACAGATAAGACAAGACATATAGTTATAGTTATTGTACCCCGCTCTCACACCCTCACACTCTCTCACACATCACCCGCTCTCCCTCACTCACACACACACACATTACCCCGCTCTCCCACACACACACACACATTACCCCGCTCTCCCTCACTCACACATTACCCCGCTCTCCCACCCTCACACACATTACCCCGCTCTCCCACACACACACACTCACACACACACACACACACACACACACACACACACACACACACTCACATTACCCCGCTCTCCCACACACACACACACATTACCCCGCTCTCCCACACACACACACACATTACCCGCTCTCCCACACACACACACACACCACACACACACACAACACACCACACCACACACACACATTACCCGCTCTCCCACACTCACCCTTTCCCACACTCAAACACATTACCCCACTCCCACACACACATTACCCATGCTCTCCCATGCTCACACACACACACACACACACACACACACACACACACACACACAGATTACCCAGCTCACACCACACACATTACCCCGCTCTCCCATGCTCGCTCACACACACACACACACACACACAGACCTTGCCACGGATTTTGTCCTGTACATTCTTCTGTTTCTCCTTGTCCTTCTCATCATCCAGATGTGAACGGCAGGTGAGGCTCAGCTTCTTGATCAGTTTCTCCATCTCTCTCTTCTGCTCCCGCCTCTGCTCGGTCTCCAACTTTTTGAACTTCCGCCAGTCATTTATCACACCCTTTGGTCCTAAGCAAGACAGACAGAGACAACGAACAAGGCTGCTTTTCAGAAGCTTCTTAAAGCGAGCCAAAACCCACAAGAACAACTGATGACTGGTGGGGTCTTCATGTGCAACACCAACAGGAAAAGCCTTGGTTATTAAGTTACCTGTGTTAACAGCAGTGCCATCTGCGCTGTACTCCACCTCTGGTTCCAGCACTGCCTGGTCACGGATGGTTTTAGGCCCCTCTTCATCTTCATCGTGGTCGCTATCCTCATCCTCACTGCTACTGCAGTAGTACTGCAGCTTCTCACCCAGGAGCTTATCATCCAGCGTCGTCATAGCTACCTGAGTCACAAGGTAATATTTCAGCACGGACAGTGATCTTCACAATTGAAGGCTCTAGAATGAAAACACTTCACCCATCCATACCCAAAGGCCATCGAGATAATGGCATAAAAGTAGAGGCCTGAGACTTAACCACTGTCTTGCGAAATACCTACAACCTCAACATCAGTTATTATTAATTGTATACCTAATGAGTAGAAGTAAAACTGTCTGTGCAGTGAGCTCTATCTTCATGTCCATGTGAGTTTGTCTAGATATAGGCTATAATGTCGTTTGCATGAATGGATCTGCTAGATAAAGCAAAAAGCAAAACAACTATCTGGCTGTTAATCCCTCTGCACAGATGGTCTGTCAGAGATGGATGCAGACACAGAGTGGGGGTGGCACTGTGAAATTTAGAGTGGATCTCTCATCTAGTCTAGGACGCCAAACAGGGCCCGTGAATAGCTTCACATCTTACCACGAGATGTTAAACGCATTATTACAAACAAAACAACACACTCCCCATTTTCCTACACAAATATCGGTGGATAGAGCCCATACAAAATTAGTAAAATAGCACAACTCAGCAGCCCAGACCCCATAAATTATCATGCAAAACGATTTACTACTGGATAACAATGATGGAAAGTGGGCCGAAGCTCCCTAAGCTCATTAGCCTTAATTTGATGTGGTCTTAACTAAGCTTACCTGGCTATATAGGTCGACTGTGACAGGCTAGCGACGACGACGAACAAAGATAAAAAACGAAAAAAATTCAACTGTTTCAGTATGATTAAAGGTTTCCCGTCTATGTCTAACAACTATTACTAGTCGTTAGCTAGCTAGCATTACTACACAGTGGTGTATTTAGAACTCACTATCTGTCAATATCTGCTAATACTACTGCTAGCCAGCTAGGAAGTGTTTGCTGGCATCCCAGCACTTCCTTAACTAGCCAAGTTACCACTGACACCCCTACACATATTAACATATGGGCAATGTACCACATTTCAAATCCGACTAAATCGACTACAGACTTTTTTTACCGCAAACGGATAGCTAACATTCTGCCAAACGTCAAAACAATCTCTTGAGTTAGATTAGCAAGCGAGCTAACATTGGCTATCAATCGCAAGTTACTAGCTATAACGTTCGCTTCTAGTGATTTTTGTCTGTATTACCATGGCAGTGATTAGGTTCACAACATTAATCTATAATATCAGCGACTGTATATTTGCCATTGACGTCAAAAACTGCATCTTACCACGATATATGTTTTGGAAATCCAACAGCCTTGATTTTGTATCCTCCACCCAAGGGACAACAGTGCACTTCCGGGCAAAATAAAAGCCTAGATACAATCTCGAATTTACGGCCGAAATGTACGTGTGCTGAGCGAAATAAAAGCGTAGTCGGGCGAAGTGAACGAAAACAAGTTTAGTGACAGTCGTCATTCTGTATAATGCGGATTAGCATTTTGTCAGGTCCTGTTAAGAAAATCCATATGAGAGAATGAAGGGGTTTTGGAAAATCGACAAAATAACTTGAGAGATACCGCATTTGATTCTGTTCAATAAAATGTGTCATCCCGTTTAGCCTTGTCTCCAACTGAAATTAAGGTGGATTCCTTGCAAACAGAGTTTACACAGAATAAAGAAACAACTCATTCGAATTGTATGGTTTGGTTACTTAAAACAATTTAGCTCCTAACATTAAACGGTTGTACATTTTATTGAAATAATAAAATGTATATTTTATTGAAATAACAAAATGTCCATATTAAAATTAAAGCCAATTTCATAACGGCCAAACACGTTTTAAGAAGTCAGTGTATGCAAAATATGTGTATTACTTGTAAAAACAAAGTTTTCCAGAAATGACCAGTTTACCAGAAGTCAACTTTGCTTTCACTAAGGTTAAAGTAATTGCATAAATCGTGTACACTTTCACTATTGGTAAACTTGCAATTATGACATCTTTACGACATCTTTCTTGATTTAAAATGTTTTTAACAGTTCGCTTTTTTTTCTTAGAACAAGCCCCGGGCATCATTTTATGGTTGCACCAGGAAAACCTTCGGTGGATATTTAACGCTACACAAACCCAAGTTCCGGTCTCTTTGGTTTCCTCTTCGTCGGAAAGATGGTGAGTGTACCTTAGCTGTTGAATGAAATCCTTAAACATCTGTTTTAAAACTATTTGGAAATATAGTCAAGTGGAGTATTTTAACATATCCAAACATCCTGGTTCTATATTTGTCAACATTTTCCTTGTACACTTGTACTTGTATAGATATTATTATAAGCCTGAGATGTTAGCCTTCTAGCTAAGTGTTGCGGTAAGCAAAGCCCCACACGAATGTAACAGTTCTATAATGTGTGGCTAGCACTGAAATATTTAAAACCGTTTCATGTCACGTAAACTCTTTAAGTATTCGCGGTGTAGTTATGGAAGACCCGAATACTTTGGTTTTGCTTCCTCCAGCAAAATCATCAACCAGTGTTCATAGCAAGCTAAGTGCCGTGTAAACTGGTGGATAGGTATGCTAATCTGCTATGGGTTGCATGGTTAAGATGTGTTCAAGCAGGAGTCTACCCTGGTAACCCTTAATGACAAGCCTAACATGTCTCGCTATCCATTCTAATGTGATGTTTTGCATTTCAGACGAAGGGTACGTCCTCCTTCGGAAAGCGTCGTAACAAGACGCACACACTCTGCCGCCGCTGCGGCTCCAAGGCTTACCATCTCCAGAAGTCTACCTGCGGAAAGTGCGGTTACCCTGCCAAGCGCAAGCGAAAGTGTAAGTTTGTCCACTGGTGTCAGTTTGGGAATAGGTCGTCTTAAAACGTTAAAGAGGTTATTTGCATTGCCAGCTTGTGCAAATGTCTGTACATACATGTATGGGCCTTATGCATCAGAGGGTGCATCAGTTCTAAGTCTTGAAATGCTCACCAGTGATGTTAAAAATAATAAATGTCTGAACTAATGAAACTCTGTGATATTAACTACTTATCCTGAGGAGAGCACCCTAGTGTGTGCACTGCTCATTGATTGGTTTATAAAATATTAAGTGTGTGTGTGTGTGGCTGTGTTTACAGACAATTGGAGTGAGAAGGCCAAGAGACGCAGCACCACTGGCACTGGCCGTATGAGACACATGAAGGTGGTCTTCCGCAGGTTCAGGTGAGCTGAGTTAGTTATTAATGGGACACTTTGAAGATTCCTCCCTTTTCTGGGATGGGTCAAGCCAGTGCTGACATGTTGGTGGCTGAGGGCTGTTGTATTTTCTGATGAGCTTTTATGTTCTCAGACTGTAGTCTGAGTATTAATGCGGGTGAAGTTGTCAGGTGTTTAGTCTGACCTCTGTTGCCTGTGCAGATGCTTACGTTGTCAACTGTGTTCTAAAGTTTTGTCTCCAGTGCACACACAGATGCTCTCCAGTGATGTGTAAAATATAAATGTCTGAACAAATGATATCCCGTGATTTCAACCTTATACTGAGGAGAGCTATTTCTGGTGTGTGCTTAAATATGTTTGCTCTGTCGTAGTTGGTCAACATGATTTATAAATTCCTATTGAATGTGATATTAAGAGATTGATAACTTTGCTTTTTTATGAGTCGTCTCCCTCTGTATTGGGCATCTAGTGAGGCAAAGTTTATCTGACAATTGGCCTTTCCTTGTTCATGTGGCTTGTCTCGGTAATATTGAGCTGGGCACAATTTAAACTGAACTGGGCAATGTAATTCATTATTAAACTAGAACGCATGCAGCACATAGAACTATGCATCAAGTGTGTGTTGCATTTAGTGTTAACATATTCAAGAGAATATTCTGAAATGCCTGAATTATCTTATTACATTACTAATAATGATAGTTAGCACATTTTCATAGGGCAAGGATCGTTATGGACTTGCGCCAATGACATTGATAGTGTGTGCAAGATCTAGGTCTGAGTATTTTAATTGAGTTTCAAAATAGATTTTTTTTTTTTTTTTTAATCCATATTTGTGGGAGGCTGTCATACAAGTGCATGTCATTTGCTTAAACAGTCAATCTATTTGAAACCATTTCCTGGTAGTATGATCTAAGGTTCTGGGGAGATGTGACAAGTTGGTTCTATATGAGCCAAGTCCTTTTGGTCAGGAACCCATGTCAATACCTTATTGTTTGTGTTTTGCAGAAATGGATTCCGTGAGGGCACTGTTCCCAAACCCAGACGGTCTGCGGTGGCAGCATCCAGCTCCTCCTAAAGTCTCAAACGTCAATAAAATTGTTCAGTAAAACTTCTGTTCCAACTGCCTCATTTATGCCTCTGTTCAAGATTTTTTTTTTTGTTACTAGAGTTTTATCACATTTTGATAAGGGTAGGTTTTATGAATAATTTTGTGTCTGCACTGAACTATAGTAAATGTACAAGTTATATGGTTCAACTATGTGTAGGAGCTGGATAAATCCAAGGCATTAAACAAGTGGCGGGGCTTTCATTGAGCAGTCTATCGACAAAAATGTCTGCAGTTACTTTCTCCCCTCCAAATCATGACTGGTAGTTGAACAAAAACAGGCAAATTACAAACGGTTTAATGTTAATGTAGAGCGTACAAATGAAATAAATAATAACAATGGATTTTATTTGTATAGCACACTTTAAAATACAAAGAAATCTCAAGGTGCTTGTAAAACGTAACTTGCATAGAAAACGTATGTCTACGCAGTTTTCTCCCATTTGCACTTTTAAGGTCACTTTATGGACATGGAAGTTTTTTAGTCTGAGCATAGCTCATGTCAACAGTTGTGCCAGGACTTCACCAGATTAAGTTGCCCACAGATGTTGAATGTCTGTTGCACTCATCTGTGCTCTAGTAGTGATCGGCTGCAACAGCTGTTTGTGAAGGCATTAGGAGTAGGCAAACAGTCACGTTTTATTCTGTCATGCTTTACGGTTCCTCTGACGTGGTTGGATGTGAATCCCACCAGTTGCCTCTCAGTTGACGTAAATTTCCATCTGATAAATAAAATAGGCCGGTTGTCTTTTAAAGTAAACACTAACTTGCCATGTGATGAGAGTGCGTAACCTGCAGCAATCTACAGAGAGCTTGTACTTATTTTATTTAGATGTGCAAATTGTTTATGGCTCGTCATGGACCCTTAAGTGTAGGGTTTAACTGTTTTGTATGGGTGCTTAACCCACTTAGATTCACGTCAGCCCCACGTCACTTCACCCATATCGCCAACCCTAATAGTTGTTCATTTACGATTATTTGGTACTTAAAACTGTGTCACCATAAGCCCTGTATCTGACAGCAAAGGAAAATTCCCTTCTATGTGTGCAGTGACTGCACTTTCCCTGTGCACACTAAAACTGCTGCAGAGCCATTTAATTCCCTGGTTAAGGCAAAACTGAAGAGTGGCGAAGGGCAGTTTTTAGTTTGCTTAACACAGCATAAATAAAAGCGATACCTCTGACTTGGTTTAGTAGGAGGCTCTGGATACTGGTGTGTGGCACTTGAACCTCAGCGCTTGGGTCACAGTCTCAACTGAAAAAGGGATGTAAACCCAGGAGAGCAAGTCAGAATTAGGACGGGCTGTTGCATCACTGGGAGAATATAGTACAGTTTCTCACAAATTAAATTGGCAAAAGATTGAATTACAGGTTGCCACACTTTTTGTCATGAAAAACAGTGTTATGTAATTGCACGGTAGGCTCCAGAAGAGGCTTCTAATGTGCCAACAAAGCCGTAATTAGTCCTGGAGAGTCCTGCTTAGAAATGTGGTACAGTATACACAAACATACTTTCATGTCACCTGTGCTTTCCTTAAGTATGTATGCCATCAGGATAGTTCCTGCTCAGTCCCATGCTTGTATGCAACCTGTGCATGGGTATTGTCAGTCTGAATTCTGTTCATGGGTTGTTTTTTTTAAAAGCCAATCTCTGATTTTATATGGCTCCAACCTACCCTTTCTTTTGTCTTGTATGTTGTATTTGAGGACCCCCTTGAAAAGGAGATGCTGCATCTCAAGGGGTTATCCTCCAAACAATACATTTCAAATGTCCATGTCAGGATACTCCCCTTATTCACAGTGTGACATTGTGACCTATAACCCAGCTTCCTCAGTTTGCTCGCTGAACTGTGAACACTCTGTTGTTTTTCTGTGGTTGAATATTGTCTCCAAATATGGATTGATCCATGCAATGACAAATTGGAGTTTTGCTATACCCACAGGGCACATGTTCAAATAATGGTATCTCTGAAGCTCCACCCACAGAACCTTTATGACATGTTTACATTAAAGTTACTTATTTCACCCATTTGATGCATCAAACCTTAATAAAGACAAACTATTTCAAATGACATTAACGAAGTGCAAATACTAAAAACTATCTACATCATACAAATAAGCATGTTACAAAGTTGTCACCCTTTGAAACTCATTTAAATCAAATGAGTTTATGTCGCTGGCATATTAAAGGCAGTTTACCGAAGGGCTACATCCTATTATCACTTTTTACGTGCTCCATAGTGTATAGGGCGATGACAGGTGTCCCGATTTGTATTGTACTGAGCTCTGACCATTTTTCCCGCATCTTGATGCATATTGAGATTAGAGGCCCTCATTCCATTGCCGGGCAACTGCCAACAAGCGATGAGCAAAACCCGCTGTGCATGAACTAAAGCTAATTTAGTAAGCTGAAAAAAATCATTTAGCTAATTTCATACCATGAGCACGATCCTAGCACAAACATGGGAGGGTCAGCGCATTGCTCGCACACGCCACCAAATAGTTTAGTGCATGCGTGACTCGACTGCTCGTTGCTTTTCTCATTGTCATCAGTGAAATTAGAGCCCAATGTCCCCCTATTTTCATTGGTTATTTGTTTCTACTCATAGTTTCTATATGTACTAGTGCTACGTCACAAGCAGCAACCAGCCCAGCCCCGACAAAATGTAGCAGCACATTTATTTAAACATTGCAACTACGGCAGCTGAGAAGGCAATTCTTTGTATTCTTTTCAAATACTTTTCAGAGCCTCAAGAAATCTGTTTTATTAAATCATAGACAGCAAAAGAGGTTTAAATACGTGTTGAATTGATTTTTATTCTTATCTTGCATTTGTAAAGAACTTTCGTTGGATCCATTGTGTGCACTGCCTTTTTAGTACAGCAGGTTGAGCTGCATAATGCCTGCTGCTTTGTTTAAAGACATTTGCCTGTGATGGGCCCCTAATGGCCAATGCAAGTTGTCTATCAAGACATGTTAAGCCTACGTTGCAAAATTAGTGTGCCTTTGGGATTACAAACAGCACTGTGCAGAAGGCAGAATACAAATGTCTCTTATTCAGTGAGATAGATTTAAAAGTTTTAAGTTACCTCTCAGTGTTGATAACATGCCCCACATTATCTCACACAAACGTCCTGTCCCACATGTTCTGCATCTGGATACCCTGCCAGTGTACGAAGAAAGTTATCGAATTATGTACCATAGTTATTGCCATTGAATATGTATGTTACCCATAGGATATGCACCCGTTCTGGGACTAATATTGAGCAAGTTCCTTGCTATAAATACCTAGGTATCTGGCTAGATGATAGGCTGTCATTTAAATCACATGTTCTTGACCTAGCTAAGAAGGTTAAAATTAAACTGGGTGCTCTTTATAGAATAAGATCTTGTTTTACTTTTGAAAACCGAATGGAAATAGTGCAATCAACAATTTTGTCAGTTCTTGACTATGGTGACATTGTTTACATGTATGCTGCACCCTCTACCTTAAAACTCCTGGACTCTGTTTACCATAGTGCTATTCGCTTTGTTACAGGAGACGCTTTCAGGACCCACCACTGTAACTTATACAAGAATGTTGGTTGGTCCCCTCTAGCAGACAGGAGGGAAAAACACTGTCTTTTATTTGTTTATAAAGCCTTAGTGGGAAAACTGCCTAATTATCTCATGTCACTTTTAAAATTAAAATCCATCTGTCATAATACACGGTCACAGAGCCTCATCTCCCTTGAAATCCCCCTTACAAAAACTAATATAGGTAAAATAGCTTTTAAGTTCTTTGCTTCCCATAAATGGAACACTATTCAAGTGGAGTTGAAATTAACCAAGTATTTGTCTGTCAACCAATTTAAGAGCCTTTTAGATAATAAGGATGTGCCTCAATGCTGTTGTTTTAAATGATTCTCTGATTTTTTTTTTTTTTACTTTATGTTATTTTATTTATTTATTTTTTATACTTAATTTCTGAGTTGTTTAATGTGTTTTTTTAATTTCTTTTGTCTGTTTCGTTTTGTTATGGTTTGTTTATGTATTGTTCTTCTGTACTATGTAGCCTCAATCAGGGCATTGCTGCAAAAGAGCCCTGTGCTCAGTCAATTTCTCCCTGAATAAACAATGATGATGATGATGATGATGTTGTATCTTTTTGTTTTTCTCTCTTTTTTTATAGTTGTATGTCTGTTATTTTATATGGAACTTGGCGTCTGAAATAAAGATTTATATAAATATCAACTACACCTGAATATGCAAAGCCTTCATTAGGTAAAAAATATACATTTTCTGAGGAGGGATGTGATTTTAACTGAGGCAACAGACTTATGAGGCAGTTAGGCCTACTGAGCAGGCTTCCGAGGGGGATGGTGAATTCAAGGAGCGCATTATCTCTTCAGCATGAGAGCCTGTGCTTGTGTTTGGCAAACACTGTGTGCACTGTGCTGAAAACTGGTGAAATGAATTGTACAAAAAAAACTGTATTTGACTTTAACATCTCCTCCATCCGAGCTAACTCGGTCTCTTTCCCCCTAACCACACCTCTCCCTCTACTGGCAGACAGGGGCATTGCGACAGGAGAAGCAAAGCAGGTAAATGCCTGGGGCCCAGAGCTGGAAGGGGGCCCAGAGGACAGCTGATTACGTAAGTGCACAGCAACGACAATCGAGAAAACGAGAGCCCCCTGGAAATGTATAATTTTGTGCGGGAGACTTCAATGACATGTACAGAAACTCTAGGGGCCCCCACATCAATAGCCTGCTAGGAGGTTCATATTTAGGCTACAGAGCTGAAACACTGTGAAACACGACTACCTAGAGCAGGTGATAGGAGTGGAAGAAGAAAAACAAAACAGTGATTATTGAGAATCTGTTAGGTTGACTGAATTAACTATGGCAACAGTTTAATTTGTGCCTGCAGATAAATGGGTTGTCAATTCCAACAACATTGCTGGATGTGAACTGTGCTGGCATTGTTTTATCCAAACCAGCAGAAATACAATCTGCCTTCAAAGATAGCAGACCAAATACAACATGTCTCCGCAGATAGGCTTACCAAAAGAAGGTAGGAGAAGTATTAGGATGACAGTGACGACTTGTCTTTCAAAATATCTTCTTACGTTATTTTGTATAAGGTGTCCACACACATACATTTTTAATTATTACAATTACTCTGTAATCATTTATTGTCTAACAGTTACTTTACACCATTTGCCCTGCTCATGATGACTATGCACAAACATGCCAGTCACTACATCAAGTATAGTATGCGCTTTATTCTGTACTTTTACCCTCTGTAGATGTGTAGACGGTGGGGTTAGCGGGCACACGCTCAGAGCTTTTCTTGGGGCGCCCAGAGTCTCTAGACACCCCCAGTTGACAGATTACTGAAAGGGCAAAGCTTCTGTACCCATCATTTCGGTTGCCTCCGATGATAGTGGGGTATAAGAGATTGAGAGAGAGATGCGCGTTCGCTCACCTCCAAACTGTGACGAGATTTCTAGCCACGCGCGTCAGCTTACGTGCACGCGATGGGAAAGGGGTACGCTAGACGCATCGAAGCTGAAGCGAATGCGCGCGCAGAATGACAGAAGGGCGTATAGCATTAAAAAGACCAAAAAATAAATCCCAGACAAAATTCGACCCAATTAATGACAGCATACATGAATAGTTATTCAGGGAGATTAGAAACCCTTCTGTATCACAACACAATCGTAGTGCTTGTTTACAGAGGTGCACGGGAATGCCGCGGGAAAACGAACCCTGAAGCGCAAACTGCCGCAGCGGAGTGTCTTTTGAGAAGGTGAGCATCCACCCCGAAGATGACGAGGAGCGCGCGATCGTGATTGTTTGGATTTTTTTAATATTTTTTGGAGATCGTTTTTGTCCTTACTAATCGTCGGGATGACGAGAATGAGCTACGCGGATCCAACCTCTAGTCGAGATCTGCTGGGGAGTCGCTCCCTCTGTTTCATCTTCATCTGTGCCTTCGCTCTGGTAACACTCGTGCAGCAGATCCTTTACGGGAAGAACTACGTCAAAAGGTATAAGCAGTCTCCTGTCAAGGGCTGTCAACATTGTTATCCTTATCATTTTTTTTCTGTTTGCTAATTATGTGCCTGTCACAACCTGATGTGAGCCCATTCCACATCAACGCAATAGATCAACGCATCACGCGCTATAACGCGCGCGTCATGCCTGCTTATAAATCAGAATCATTAAGAGAAGAGATGCGCTCTGCGTACTCCACAGAACAAAGGCGTTAGGTCCGCGTACGAGGCAGACATCACGGTGTGAGGTTTAAGCCTCATTTCCATGTCATACATAGGCTTATAACTAGCTTATAGCTGACTATGTCGGGATTTCCCTGCCTCCTTTAATTTACGTTGGTTTATTGTGTTTATTCATTTCTATTTGTTGGTTTTAGTTGTATACTTCCAGCCTAAGAGACTGGTCATACATCTACTGGGAACCACAGCCGCCATGACGATGGCCCCTGTTACCATCACAGTCCCTCATCACCAGTGCTACCCTCCCCCTAACCTAGTCAGTGTCCCCCCACCCTAAAGTGCTGCCTCCTTAATCATATTACTGCCTCTCACAAACTGCCTCAATACTGCCTCCAGTACACTCTTAGAGTATTAGTAGGACACGCAATGACTGTAACCCATTTGAATTTTGGTTGTAGATGAAGGGATTTAAAAGACTGGCGTGCACGAAAGCAAGTGCACTGCTCTTGTGCTTGCACATGGTGGTAATAAATGTGAAGCACATAATCCCCACACTGACTGGAGAAACTGTAATACAGTCTGCAGGGAAAATGTGTAGTAATCCTTGTGATGGCTGGAGCACAGATTGTTACTGTAGTGCTGTGAGAGGCATGCATGAGAGACCAGATACTAACAATAGAAACAGCAGACTTGACTACAGTCAGTCGGAATGAGAGCATCTGTGGTAAATATCTTATAGCGATAATGGGCTTCTCCTTGGTTTGTTTTTCTGCTTGAGGTTCCTTCTTCTCTTAGGGATTTCTTTTCTTGCCTGTCTCATGATAGGGTCGCTCTTGGAAACTGTAAACAGAGCTGCAAAAATCAAATGCAGTCACCTGAAATGCATGTATTTAAAAAAACATTGCGACTGCAGACTGCTGTTGCACATAGTAATGTTACACAACATTCAGGAAATGTACCTCTAAGAATTTAACCAAATATAAACTAAGGAGTTATCCAAATGAAAGCTATTCTGGGTGGATTGCGTCTGGTATCCCAACCAGGTTACTCTATGGCAGGTGTTTCTCATGGGCATGCATGCATGCTTTACATTTGATCTACACTGCTTAAGACACAATGGCAGTGGTACCAGCAATGCCTTTAACCTGTTTCATGAAATGGGACATGAGTTGAAAAGACAAGAGTAGATAGAATAATGTAATCTAGTGTAATCCATTAAAGGTGAGAATTCAATTCACAACATAGGACTACATTGAAATCCAACTGTTTGTAGTCAGATATGGAACAGATTTTCAATATACTGCTGACAAAGGCACTTCCATAAACCAAATAAAATGAATAAACACGTTAACATTGAAAAATGGTTTAAAACAGGTTTGTGGGGGTCATGATTTGTATGTTGAAATGTTCCGTCTTCAGAGAGCTGCCATAAGCATTTGATTCTATTGCCAAAGACACCATCTGTACTTCTGTGTGAGTTTATAATTTAAAACCTCCATTTGGAGGGGCTGCACAGGCCCGAGCTATGTATCTTTCATGTCCTCCCACTTGCCTTTTCAACTCATCCCATAATATTTTCCCAAAATGGAATATTTTCACAAAATACATGGCTGTATAAAAATGCATCCGCAAAGGCAGCCCCGTAGAGACAGTGGCAAGGACGAAACCTCAAGCAGAGCTTGAGCCGGGGGAGTCTACTCGCCTCCAGACAGCCTTTAGGCATGGCAAGACACACAGAGTGAGCTGGAGCACAGATGAATATGAAAATGGCGAATATGATACCAGACGTGATGGTCTAGTTATGGAGGAAGATGACCTGTCATATCCAGTAACACAGGAGCAGGCCAGTCTAGCACTTCTCATCCCTCGTTCCTCTGAGCCCCACCCCCCAGCGCCCCGAGCCCCCACCCCCCCCCTCCCCATCCTCTCCTTGAGGGGACCTTGTTTCAGCCATGTTGTGTCGGCCATGGTCACGTCCCCGGCCAGTGAGCCATGACTCCCTTTCATCTGACACGATGACTAAACCAACTGTGCTGAAACATTCTCCTGTGGTATTTCTCTCCCCTCCTCTCTCTGTCCTCTCTCTCTTGTTCTCTCTCTCTCTCTCTCTCTCTCTCTCTCTCTCTCTCTCTCTCTGTCTTTCTCCCTTTCTCTGTCTAACACTCACTCTCTTCTTCTCTATGTCCCTTCACTAAGGTGCAGCTTTGTGTGTGCTCATATGTGTGTGTGTATGTGTGAGAGGGTGTGTGTCAATGGTATTAATGAAGGTGTGTTAAATAA
Organism: Clupea harengus; assembly: GCF_900700415.2. NCBI lineage: Eukaryota > Metazoa > Chordata > Actinopteri > Clupeiformes > Clupeidae > Clupea > Clupea harengus. Next base: position 21,177 of record NW_024879883.1, on the reverse strand, counting down.
AAAAGAAATAAACTGACTCATTTTCCCACCAGTGGGCAACAGTTTAGCCGACTGCGCGGAGATGAGGCAGGCAACTGGAGCGGATTAAACCTGCCAGACGACTCTCCACTGAGGCCTGCCAGATATGGAGGAGAAGGTACCAGCTTCACTCACCTATGCCTAAGAGACCCTCAGAGGGAGAACCATAGATATAGAAAATAGAGAGAAAGAGATAGAGAATAAGGGTAATTGTTTGATTTTGGCTGTTAGAAACGCTATTGATTAACCGATCAGACAATGGCACCATCCAATCACAGAAGAGTATCATCTACTACAGCATAGCCAATTAAGACTAATTTTTAGTAGTTAGTTAGCCATAGTTAATCAAGGCTTAGCTGCATGAGTTTAGGTGTTAGGGCTGGAGCTCGAAGGGGGTTGAGACCGTCTCTAACTGAGCTATCTGCATGTTGACAGATGTTTTCGTCAGGTCATTGGTTCAGACAATCAGATTGCTGTAGTAAGCACGCCCTGCCTAGACGAAATTAAGAAAAAAAAAAAACGCATTCAAAGGTAGGCCAGTAAGCAATATTTCTTTATCATCGCTCAGACAGACTGCTCATTTCTGCAGCAGTCTTTGATTTGTGTCTGTGCGAATGCGTGCATGTGTGTGTGTGTGTGTGTGTGTGTGTGTGTGTGGTTTGTGTGTGTGTGAACGAGTGACAGGTATGAACTCTGCATGCTACAATCGGGACCCCTCCACTGTTATGTTCCCATTAGTCAGAATGTGTGTACGAGAGAGAGAGTGTGTGTATGTGCGTGCGTGTGCGAGAGTGTACCTCCCTTTCTCCTCTTTGCATCTGCACTGTCACTGTGCTATGTATGTGTCAAAGAGGGACTTCATTTCCTGGTTCAAAGGTCACAGGGTGGAGTCAAACCCTGAAACCTTCCATAGAACACCGACATTTTCCCCGTGTGCTCCAGTGAGCTCCCACACAGGCATGCGCCATAACTCCCTCACAGGTCTCAGATGTATGTATACGCCGTTTGCTCAGTTTGTTTGTTTGTTTCGTTCTTTTATCTTTCTCTCTGTTCCTTCCTTATTTCATGCCATTCTGTATCCAGCGTGAGGTTCTCTCATCAAACATCTTGCCCTCCCATTACACATTCTTAAAAAATTCCACAATGGACACATGACATGTCCATGTTGAGCACTCAAGCTGTCCACAGTAATAACAGCACAAGTCTGAAACATGGTGGCCATTTTGGTGCAGCCTCTCTACCATTTGGGCTCCATGCTGTGTGATGCTCTGAATTTCAGCTGGAGAACAAAAGGCATTCAGCAAAATCACTTTCATCTCTAAGTGTGAAGCTGAACAGAGTGAGTAGTAGCTTCTGAAAATGTTTGAAGTGTAGCAGTTAAGATATGTCTGGTCATGCTAATTGTGATCATTTTAGTTGTTTAGGTATGACAACTGGGATGCACTGATAGTTTGAATGTTATTCTCAAAATGTAGTTTTTATACATAATTTATAGTTTATATAAGACTAGCCCTCTAATCTACTAACATTATATAACTACGTTTTGAAAGTCTGAATGCAAAATGTTGGATTGTATGCAAGAGACGAGCTTTTTTTTGTACAGGCTACATATGGTCTGATGACATTTGAATAAAACTAATATTTAGTGTGTACTGAAAAATTCTCTGCACATGGAAAACACATTTCGCATTCAGTGTCCTATATGTGTCTATGTAAGGTATGATATGTTGTCTTTCTAGATGAGCTTAGGTTTGGTTGTGAGTTTATCGGTATAGTGATATCAGGTGCTGAGGGGCAGTCGAACACCAAGCTTCGCTTGACTATTTACTGATGTAGAACCATCTGAATGAGCTTGTCGCCTTCCCATCTCACATTCTGAGTCACTCACTCTGAGTGCTCATGGCAGACAGAATGGTGAAATGTGTCAATCAAATTTCATGACTATTTCTCTATCACTGTTTTCGTGATAGCTCATTTCACCCCTGTCTATCATGGGTGGGTGTTCCAGTGTGATGGAGTAAAAAAAAGATGGGAGGGAGGCACGGTAAGATGGTAGTCTCCTTCAGAAAGCGATATATCAGGCAATACTCTTGCAAGGTTTGGAGTTTTAACACCCCTTTGGACCCAAGAAATAGAACCAGTGGGAGTTAACCTTTTTGAGTTAAGAAGTTGGAGTTTGAATCTGTGTAGCAGACTGTCTCTACATGTCAAGTCTAGGTGGAGGAGTATAGTGCAGACTGTCTGTACATGTCAAATCTAGGTGGAGGAGTGTGGTGTTCAAGTAAGGTAGATCTATGTACTATATCTTTGGATGTCTGGATCTTGGCACTAAAAACGTAACACCATCTTGCCCAGTTCAAACCAGTCAGTGTGCAATGTTTTATTCCTTGAATTCTGCTCAAATCAGTTGATTTGACTGATTTGGTGTGTGTCTCTCTGACCAAATGAGTGCCCATATAATTACATAATGTATAATATAATGGTAGACTGAACTAAAAGTAATGCTTCATTCAGAGTACATCTGAATCAAATCACACTGAAAAAACCTTAAAAGCATCAACCAAGGTAGAAGGTTCAACTAAATATGTAAATGTATTTAACCTCAAACACCCTTATTTTATTTAATCTTATAGTAAATTGTCTTTAGGGCCAAAATCAGGAAGTATTTAAGCTGAGCTCCACCAAATGCCACATTGGTATCCAGAGATGCTTTTAGAGTGGCTTATGATGCAGTAGAACCATCGATGTTATCAGTGTTTATGCTCTGTGGGATTTGAACCCCTAATCCTCCTGTCTTTGTTATCACCATATGAGCCAAATTGCAGAACTGTGGCCAGCAGAGAAACACAGATAATGCCATGCAGCAATCATATTCAATATTCAAAACAAATTCCACATTTTACAGTAATGCACATCAGGATATTGTTATAGGAATTGCCCATAGTCCCAGATTCCCCATTTAACAGATTAAATTGGTCTAAAGCCACATAAAGTGCCTGCAGTGCAAACCTGTGTTCCCAATAGGAATTTACTGCTTCGCCCTTGCGCTATTTTTGGTCAGCTGCATCACAGAAACACAGCGATATAAAACCACTGTGAGATGTTGCAGTGTGTCAATGCTTTTAGCGGCAATGGCAAAGTAACAGTGTAAATATGATGGCCTGAAGTCACGGTGAGGTAACCATGGATATTAACTTGGAGTGCCACAGTCACTGTGAATTTACCACAGTAAGGAAGTGCTCTTTAATTTGATAACCTTTCCTCTTTTCTAAGTTCTGTCTCTGAAAGCTAATGTCTGCTCAGCATTACATGTAGATCAATGTTTGTCTGGTGCCTCACTTAGCTGACTAGTGTGTGTGTGTGTTTGTGTGTGTGTGTGAGAGAGAGAGAGAGAGAGAATGAGGGACTGTGTGTGTCAAATTGAAAATAAAAACAGACATGTTGGACAGCAGATTGGACAGCCCTAGATTAAGAGTTTTATTTCTGGCAGGTTTCTGGAGGCCTCTAATGGGGCTTTGGAGTTCAATTCAACCTCCTGTCAAATGCTGAGGAAGGAAATCCTGGAGGTGAAGGTCCTCACTATGTGAGTTCCATACAAACATACACAACCCCACAAAACATGTCCCCAGGCCATTTTGGAACCATCCATACACACAATA
>NW_024879883.1:2500-12500 GCF_900700415.2 Clupea harengus | reverse complement strand
ATATCTCCAGTGTGTGTTTCAACAACAAATGAGCTTTTTAAATATGTATGATGTTAATTTTAACTAGAGGAGCACACAGAGACATTTAAAATGGTGGGGTCTCTCTTTCTCATCCTCTCTCTTTCCCCTCTCTCTACCTCCTTAATCCTTCTGTTTTTTCTTCATCACCACTCTCTTGCTCTCTCTCTCCCTTTCTCTCTCTCTCCCTCTCTCTTTCTCCCTCTCCCTCTCTCTCTCTCTTTCTCTCTCTCCTTAGCCTTGCTGCCTTGCCTGTTCTGCTCCATTGCCTCGACTGCCTACGTTTTTGCCTTGAACACACACATCTGAGCCTGCAATAACATTAAATGCATACTGGGGCACACAAACACACACACACACACATTCACACTTTGCAAGCCATCCCTAACACACCACACACACACAACACGTACAAACGTACACTTTTGTGTGCCCGCACACATGCTAATAACACACACCATACACATATGCAGATACACTCACATGTGACCACCCTATATGCATGCGTAAACCCACATCCAGATGTACGTTTTTGTAATTGCTTGTTTAATGTTACCGTTCTCGACTTCAAATCATCGCTAAAAATGTAATGTATATACTCTGCCAGTTCTCGGCATGGGAGTGTGTGCTTGTGTGAGTGTGTGATTGTGTGGAGTGCGTGAGTGAATGTGCGAGTGCAGGTTTGTGTCTATGCGTGTGGGTGTGTATGTTGTGTGTGGTGTGTGTGTGTTTGCACTTGCCTCATTCTTTGAGACATAAACAACCACACACACACACACACTCTTCCGGTGTGGATGTCAGATGCGGTGGTTAATAATGAATAGACTGCAGAGGTGAATCAGTGTTAATATGATAGTGAAGATTGCATCTGCCTCCCCATTTACACTGACCCACCCCAGCATGCAAGTTTCCTTCACAGCAGCACATTTTTGTGAAGCATAATGTTTGCATTAAATGAATACATTGTACTGAATACATCTGCTGTTTGAAATGTATTCATTCTGCATTTAAGCGCACCCTGAAGCACGTCTCCCAAAGAGAGATGAGGCAAGGGAATGGAGAGAGGTGTGAGAGACGGTCGGAGGTTTTTAGGGATTTTATGAATGGCATGATCAAGAGGCATTTGTTGCCGTGTGTGAATAAAGGATGTAAATGAAAGCTTCTGACTCTCATTTGCCTTGTGTGCACACTACGTCAAACACAGCACGCTAGCACAACACACACCTACTCACACACACACCTACTACCTCACACCACACACCAACACACACCTGACCTGCATATATATACATATGTTTACATTCAGACATTGTTATGTCTCTTTCACACCCATATCTCATCCACCAACTGCCACTCACACACATAACTCTCCCTGTTCCATAATATCCACTGTACCTTGGAACCATTTCTAAATATAGCTAAATAATAAATTATAAATAACTAAATTATTTCTCAACTGAAATAGTCAGTTCATAAATATCTAGATCTATCTAGCATATTTGTGGGTCCTCTTTCTATCATACCTGAACAGGCTGTTGCACAGATTAATTATGCATGACCTTCCTAGGTTAATCAGTGTTAATCTCATAGTGAGGGATGCATTTGTCCATTTTGGCTCTCTCTGAAAAACATGGGAGCACATGTCTACATAATTGCCCTTTATGTTGGTACACAACTGTTATCACACATTCTTTGGGCCACACATGCAGCTATTTAACCTCTTAAAACAACTTTCTGTGTGTCTTGTGTGCAGACATTGTAAAATGGTCACTCTCTCTTGCACAGAAAGAAAGACAGAGTCACACACACACACACACGCACACACACACACACACACACACACACACACACACACACTAAAGTGAAGAAACCGGAGCTACGTGGGATTAAAGAAGCACATCCTCCGGAGGGACTGCAGTCAGACCAATCAAGATTATCCCCTCATCTTGGGTGAGACGTCCTCTTCCATGCCAGCCGCAGTCTGAGTCCGAGCTGAAGGAACTCATCCAAGGAACAGCCCGGTGCTCTCACCTAACAAAGATCTCCACTGTTTCAAGATCATTATTTCATTGAAAAGAGTAGATGTAAATATCATCTAAAAGTATATTTTAGACCTTTACATCAAAACTGTTCTGTGAGCTCCATGTTTTTTGTTTATGGATTTGTGATGCCCCTGTCAGTCCACTGATTGTGCTTTTGTGTGTGTGTGTCTGTGTGTGTGTGTGTGTGTGTGTGTGTGTCTGTGTGATTGTGCTTGTGTGTGTGTGTGTGTGTGTCTGTGTGATTGTGTTTGTGTGTGTGTGTGTGTGTGTGTGTGTCTGTGTGTGTCTGTGTGATTGTGCTTGTGTGTGTGTGTGTGTGTGTGTGTGTGTGTGTGTGTGTGTCTGTGTGATTGTGCTTGTGTGTGTGTGTGTCTGTGTGTGTGTGTGTGTGTGTGTGTGTCTGTGTGTGTCTGTGTGATTGTGCTTGTGTGTGTGTGTGTGTGTGTGTGTGTTATCAGCATGTTCACGGCCGTCTCAGCAGACACTCATACAGCAGTGACAGTTTGACAGCAGTTTGTTGTCACCAACGCAGCTCATATAAAGTCTTCATATCTCTAACAAACTCAAAGCAGCAAGTCTCTCTCAAACCCCACTATCCGTCACCGTGACAACTAAACACAGGAGGGTCAGGAACCAGGGAAACAGAATGCACCCCAGCAATCTACACTAGGAACGGGCGTGTGGGCATAACTGACATGATACCCACACAGGCTTCTTGGCACTGTGCCATTTCTGATGCTTCGGGGGAAAGTTAGCTGAGTGAAACGTGCACCAGGGACCCGGTATCAAACCGCAGCCAAACACCCACAGAGAAATGTTCAACCGCCGCACACAAAGTATATACAGTATTTTTGTAGTGGGAGGAATAGCATTAACTGGCATAATTCCCAACTGTCCTCTTTGTCCTCATACAGAAGTTGTGGCAGAGTGAAAACTGCTAAGAGGCCCACAGTGCCACAGATGGGAAGTTGCCAGGAGGCCCCCGAATCTGACTGGAGATGCACATGGCGGTGGTGAAGGAAGTTAAGAGTGGGTCTTGATGGAAAGGAATATTACTTTTTTCCTGTTTTGTCAGACATGAACTGAGTGCTTACATTATTTTGTATCATCTTACTCTGTGATCTATGCCCCTGGTTATGTACTCTGGCTTTGTCTGAGTAAGAGCACAGAGCTGAGGCCTGACTCATTAGCATTCAAATGGCTTATGTGAGAATTCAGGTTGTCTTGTAGCGTTTGAACTCCTTCCTTCCAGATAGCCTCCTTCCTGCTATGAACAACCCCCCTTTCGCCTCTTGTGTTTATAACTTTACCCCACCTCTGTGAACTGTGAACTCTGTGAGAATGAGAGTGGCTCATGGCTCATGGTTGGGAACGACTCTTGCTTTGCACTGCCTGTGAACTGGCAGAGGTAAGAGGTTCAGGGAGGGCGTGGTGGAGGAGGAGGGGAACAGTAGTAGGGTGGTGGTGGTGGTGGAGGAGGAGGGGAACAGTAGTAGGGTGGTGGTGGAGGAGGGAACAGTAGTAGGGGTGGTGGAGGAGGAGGGGAACAGTAGTAGGTGGTGGAGGAGGGGGGGAACAGTAGTAGGGTGGTGGAGGAGGGGGGAACAGTAGTAGGGTGTGGTGGTGGTGGAGGGAACAGTAGTAGGGTGGTGGAGGAGGAGGGAGGGACAGTAAGTAGGGTGGTGGTGGTGGAGGAGGAGGGAACAGTAGTAGGTGGGTGTGGAGGAGGAGGAGGGGAACAGTAAGTAGGGGGTGTGGTGGTGGAGGAGGAGGGGAACAGTAGTAGGGTGGTGGTGGAGGAGGAGGAGGGAACAGTAGTAGGGTGGTGGTGGTGGTGGAGGAGGTGGAGGGAACAGTAGTAGGGTGGTGGTGGAGGAGGGGAACAGTAGTAGGGTGGTGGAGGAGGAGGGAACAGTAGTAGGGTGGTGGGTGGTGGAGGAGGAGGGGAACAGTAGTAGGGTGGAGGAGGAGGAGGGGAACAGTAGTAGGGTGGTGGTGGTGGTGGAGGAGGGGAACAGTAGTAGGGTGGTGGAGGAGGAGGAGGGAACAGTAGTAGGGTGGTGGAGGAGGAGGAGGGGAACAGTAGTAGGGTGGTGGTGTGGTGGGTGGAGGGAACAGTAGTAGGGTGGTGGAGGAGGAGGAGGGGAACAGTAGTAGGGTGGTGGTGGTGGTGGTGGTGGAGGGGAACAGTAGTAGGGTGGTGGTTGGAGGAGGAGGGAACAGTAGTAGGGTGGTGGTTGGAGGAGGAGGGGAACAGTAGTAGGGTGGTGGTTGGAGGAGGAGGGGAACAGTAGTAGGGTGGTGGTTGGAGGAGGAGGGGAACAGTAGTAGGGTGGTGGTTGGAGGAGGAGGGGAACATTAGTAGGGTGGTGGTGGCCTCAGTGGAGGACTTGATCCCGCTCTCCTGGGTCAGATCCTGGTCAATAGGATTGCATTTGAAAATGGGCTAATGATATCAGGTCTTTCCTGCAGTCAGGGGTAAAGAGAGGTTATGTAAAGAGTGTGGAGGTTTTACTGGGTTCATTTTCCTCTGTGTGTGTGTGTGTGTGCGTGTGTGTATGTGTGTGTGTGTGAGAGAGAGAGAGATAGAGAGATGGAAATTAACCTGCAAGATCCTGTCCCGACCTCCAGGATCTCTTTCCAGTATTGCAGTATTGAAGATGTGCACTGTGTGTGAGGGGATGCTCTTCCCATTGAGAGACAGGCATAGACATCCAATCAGTTGGACAAGAGTGTGAACGTGATGTCCTGACAGTTACTCAACTGGTGTTTATGGTAACAAATATGACCCATGCCAAAACATCCAGTGTGATCATGGTATAGTCGCTATAGTGAGTGAATGAATATCTGTGAGAATTTGAGTGTGTGCTCGAATAGTGTGTAGGTGTGTGTGTGTGTGTGTGTGTGTGTGTGCGTGCGTGCATGTGTGCGCGGGTGTGTGCGTAAAGCGATCCTGTCACTATGAATAATGGAATGTGCTGAGGGCAACTCCTTTCCCCAGCTTTCTCCCTGGGTCACATGATGCGGTGGCAGTAATTTTTCATGAGCCCCCTCCTCCTCCCGCTGTCCGTCCCCAGGACCCAGGGGAGAGGAGGCGCCGTCGGCCGCGTCTGGGCCCTGCCTCCGCCCGAGGAGCCGGGCCCTCCCAGAGTTGCGGCCAGACGCGTCACCCTACACCTCGCAGACGGCGAGGAAACACTTAAACCGCACACACACACACAGATGGATGAATAAAAGATGCCCACAAAAGAGAAAAAAGTGCCCAGTTTGGAGGAAACCGAAGAGCCAGGTGACGATATGAAAGAGAAGGAGACGAAGACGAAAGGAAAGAGCAAGACAGTCACCTACACCTCGGACGAAGAGACAGACAGGGGCACGAGCCACTCGGAGAAGGCGGAGAAGAAGAAAAAGAAGGGCGAGGGCGAGGAAAAGAAGAAAAAAGCAAAGAAAAAGAAAAAAGAGGAGGAGGATGAAGGGGAAGACGTAGTGATTGAGGATGAGGAGAACAACAACAACAATGAGCCCAAGCGAAAAGAAAAGAAGAAGGACAAAAGTGCCAAGCAGGATGAGGGGAATGAGGGAGTGAAAGAAGAGAAAAAGAGAAAGAAGAAAAGCTCGGGGACAGAGGAAAAAGAAGGGGAGAAAATGGCCACGAAGGAAAAAAAGAAAAAGAAGAAGAAGGCCTCAGAGGATGAGCCCGCCGAGGAAGAGGAGGAAGAGGAGGAGGAGGGGGGCAAGAAGAAGAAGAAGGGCAAGAAAGGAAAGAAGGGATCAGACAGTGATGAGGACAAGAAGGGGAAGAAGGGGAAAAAAAACAAAGTGAAACTACCAGATTATGCGGAAACCTTCCCGAATGAGCTGCTCAACTACCAAACGGAGTCGTCAGATGACTACGAGGATGAGTTCTACCGCAAGAAAGGTAAGATGATGAGGAGAGCAACGTGGTGAGATTGATGCCTGAATAACTTCTCTCTAGAGGTCTGTCTAGAGTGTGTTTGAGGGTGCCATTGGCTTTGTGCTTACAGAAACAATAAAAAAAACCTCACCTTATTGAGAGAAAAAAAACAGACCCCTTTTGGATTCACTTGCCAGGAAATCCCAGTCAAAGTTTCAACTGCTCACAGCAATACAGTCTGTGGTGATTTTGATTGGCTCATGACCTCGGGGTGACTATGATTGGCTGAAAATAACAAGCCCCCTTCAGATTGCGGTTAAAATACAAAAATGATTTGAAACAGAGTTGACTGAACAATAACTTGGATTGGTGGTGGATATCTAGAGGGTCCATGTTCTCATTATTCTGACTGTAAGATCTGTATTTTAGGCTTAATGTGAGTTGTGGATCAGCTTTACCAAGACTGTCTGCCATTTTGGAATCCGTTTGCCTTTGCCTAGACACAAGTAATATGCCAAATAGCACAAAGCATATATAATCCTATGTTACATTTTTGTCACATTATTTAGTATATAGGTTATAAAGAATTGTTTTTATTGAAGAGTTGTGTTAGTAGTGTTTAGTTGAGTAATTAAATACTGAATTCATTCCACCTGATTAACTCTATCCAACTGGACAAATATACTTAGTGCTCTGCTCTATTTCGACCAAGACAAGCCAGACGAAGAATGGTCGATTCCACGGAAAACAGTAGAACAAAGTGTGTATGTGAGATGCCAAATTCTGGAGGAAAGGTGATATGCTATAAAGATACAGCTAATTTGTCTCCAAGTTCAGGCCGCTCAGTGTAATTCTCTTCAATGTGGAGTGGGGGTAGTTTGAATGAACTCTATAATTGAGTGAGTGTAATCCCACAGTAAATTACACGATAATTGAGTGAGTGCAATCCCACAGTAAATTACACTCTACAGAGGAGGCACTCCTAGAGCAAGACAGAGGAAACCCAACCCCCACTAAAACACATGTAAGGGGTCTATTTACCATTCTGGGGGCTTACAATTGTCAATCTTCAACAGAAAACGTCTAACGTCTAACATGGGAGCTGAATATCTCTGTCCTTCATCTCGGTTGATAGTTGTAGGGTGCAGGGTATTGGCAAACTAGTAGGAGCTGATTTGTTGACTAGCTTTAGCTAAATGTTCGGTGCCTTCGAGTATTTAAGTCTTGACAGAGGTTTTGGTGTTTTTTTCTTGTGTCAAATTCTAATTCCTAGATTAAATCTATTTAGCGTAACAGTTAGCTCTTTGACACCATCTTACTAGCAAAAGGCTGTCTGGTTCATGTTATCAGGTTCAGGTTCAGGTTCAGGTTCATGTTTTTTCTGTCTCATCATTTGGTTGTTTAAAGAGCTGAAACCGCTGATTCATGCTCTCTGACTGGCTCTGTCTTTCCCTCTGTGCCTAGTGTATGAGGTGTCGACAGTGACAGGTGATGTAAAAGGAGCAGGGACTGATGCTAATGTGTTTGTCACCCTCTTTGGTGAATATGGCGTCACTCCCAAAGTTCACCTGGCCTGCAAGTAAGTTTGTCTTTCAAACGTGCACCCATACATATTAATTAATTAATTAACAGTTTTGTAGCCTTTTAGTGCCTGCTTTAGCCAATAGGTTCAATGCACCTCTATGCATTGATTGATTTATGTAATAGTGTGCATGAGGAAGATCAATAGGTCAAGTGTAAGTTCACCCCCATCTCTGAGCCTAACTAATAGGTCAAGTGTAAGTGCACCCCCATCTCTGAGCCTAACTAATAGGTCAAGTGTAAGTGCACCCCCATCTCTGAGCCTAACTAATAGGTCAAGTGTAAGTGCACCCCCATCTCTGAGCCTAACTAATAGGTGGGCAAGGGGCTGAGAGGGGGCGGGGAGGGACAGAGATTTTGCTCCGTTAGAATGTATGTAGGGAAGAGCGGGGTTGGTTGGCACACAGTTCTAACATTGAAATGATTGCCTGCTTGACCTAAACATGTCCATTCTGTCAAAACATCTGAAGGTCACTGGTCACTCACAATTGAGGTGAGGACAACTTTTCAATTTTACAGTGTCAAAACAAACAAACAAAAAGATTCCCCCACTAAAAGCATTAAAGAACTATGTTAGAGATATAGAACATACAGTATATATATATATTTTAGTTGATAGAAATAGGAGTCAGCTTTATTTTGATGAAATGTGAAAGTCTGTGATAAGTGATGCTAGCTGGATAACATCGCTTTAGTACAAAGGTTTGTCCTAATGTGTGTGGGGTTGGGTGGCAACTTGATTTTGGGCTTGGAGAGAATTAAAGATCATAACTACTATTCAGTGATCAAATCAGTTATTTGGTTACAAACTGTTGGATGTTGAATTGAATGTTTATGTTTTCTGGTTGTTGTTTGAATTAAATGCTCAAGTTATTTATATTAGTTACTTCATTCGTTGTAGCCTTTTAAATGTATGTCAACAAACCCTGTGCTGGGGCTGGTTGGCAACAGTGGACAAAATGTAATCTTGACTTCTTGTTTTCATGACTTTAATCAAAAGTCCATTATTCAATTTCTAAAAGTAATTTCTGACAAAGGAAGATACCTATTTCAGCTTTAATTTGGTATGGCTCCAGCGAGTTCACTTTCACGGAAAAGGTCCAAAACCCTTTGGAGTTGGTTCTATAGATATTCTACTGGACTTTTTAGCAACTTCTGGGGAGTGGTTAAAGTGATTGTACAACATGGCTGATATTCACAAGGCTATTCCACAACATAGTAAAAACAACCGACTACTGTGCAGTGGCCTGGGTTCAGTTCACTTTGCCCACGTACATTAAAAATACTTCTAAAGTGTTTTAAGGGAACCAATCCATATCACAAGCTGACTCTGGACGAACCTAGCCTCAATCAGGCTCAGATGCATATTACAGGCAGCTGCTATGTGAGGAGGAGGACTGGCTCATGAGTCTCTTTATTTTTCTATATGTTTTGAAGTGTATTCCCAGGCTCAGTTGAAATGTAATGTGATAAATCGTTCTACTCACTCAGAAAGGTGCCTGGTAACCCATGGTAACCAATCTGGTGCCACTCCTTCCACTGCATTTCCCCCCTAAGATGACATTCCCCTGAGGTAGAGGTCTGCCGCAATTCCAAGACAAATCCCGAGTCCCTATTGGCTCACGCTTTTTCGATTTTTTACCTGGTGGAAAGGAAACTGAATGTAATCATTGCTAACTCTTTTCTTGAACATCAGAAGACAGACATAATCATGTCATAAAACACATTGTGGTAGATCACACTGGCTGTCATATAATGTTGGATGCATAAACATAAGCTGTCACGGTATTCCAAATTCTGGGAGCTGTCAGGGTATTCCAAATTCTTAGAGCTGTCAGGGTATTCCAAATTCTGGGAGCTGTCAGGGTATTCCAAATTCTGAGAGCTGTCAGGGTATTCCAAATTCTGGGAGCTGTCACGGTATTCCAAATTCTGAGAGCTGTCAGGGTATTCCAAATTCTGGGAGCTGTCACGGTATTCCAAATTCTGAGAGCTGTCAGGGTATTCCAAATTCTGAGAGCTGTCAGGGTATTCAAATTCTGAGAGCTGTCAGGGTATCTGCCAATGCCATGTTTAATGGTCACGTTTATGACACTCTTAAAACAGGATTCTTCATCAGGCACAAATCACAAACTTTTGCTCTCCTTAATAAAGATTAAGAAAACAGAGGCACGTTAAGAAAGAGAAAAATTTGATGTGAATGGAATACTCCAGTTAACTTAAAGAGCTTACAGGCCTAGCACATAAAACATGAAAATATGTTATATCAGCATATGGGATGATGGATGTCTAGTAGTGAGGCATCTGAAGCACCATAAATGCATTCCACTGGTGGCCATATGTTTGTGGGCTATTTCTCTTCCTGCTGCTGCTGCTGCTGGACTCCTCCACAGCTAGTTTTTTATTCTTTGTTGTGTGGAGGCCATAGGAGAGAGAAGTGTCAATCAAGAGCCATTAATATATA